>NC_087215.1:27644488-27669488 GCF_015104395.2 Macrobrachium nipponense | reverse complement strand
TGTTCGTTTCTCACGAGAGAAAGAGAGAACTTCCTTTGAGAGAGAGAGAGAGAGAGATCGTTCAGAACTAAATTTCCATTCTGTTGTTAAAAATGCTATTACCTTGAAATAAAGAGTCGCAAACGTGCTTTCTTGTTCCATGTGAAATTTGCACAGGTATCTGGCTTTGTTTTCATTTTTTGAAGATTTTGGTTATTTCATTTTTTGTTTTTATCTCTTTGTAAATATTTATGAAGTAACACGTTCTTTGTACCCCTAATTAATTGTTTAATTTTACTTGTTGAAAGCTTAGCAGTTCAAAAAACAATTTTTGATTTGTAGCTAATTATAGAATATAAAAAAGTATAGAAAATACATAATGCATTAAAAATCAAAGTTGAGCACCGATTTCTTCGACCAGTATCCATTGGGAAGTGGCGCAGGCCCAGCAGCTGCATCTTATAAAAACCTGGATAAACCCTAAAGAGGGGTTTTATGTATTATATATATATATATATATATATATCTATATATATATATATTATATATATATATATATATATATATATATTTATGCGTGTGTACTATGACGGTGCTTTTATGGTTAATATTTTTGAAGTGTGTATTTTCAAAACTACCAAAAAATAATCTTCTCTGTTTTACCCAGTATTTTATGAATGAGTTAACGGGTTGCCCGCCCTAAGGTGTCCTAGTTACGTATAATATATATATATATATATATATATATATATATATATATGATATATATATATATATATATATGTATGTATATACATATATATGCATCTCACTCTCTGGCCGTGGAAGTAGGTAGGTGGGGTAGGAGGGGGAGAGGCCGTCTGCCGTTGGAGGAGCGGTTGTGTACCTGTGGAGCCATTCAAACAGAAGTACACGTAACACAAATATGCTCCTCAAGGACACAACATATCAGATACCTATAATTTATCAAAAATGAGGGATATATTTTCAAATCAGCGAACCCTGGCAGAGCGATGTAAGATTATTAGCTTAACCTTCATGAGTATTTATGAATATTTGTGAGGTGAAAAAAATGAGAGTATGATTTTCAAATGTCAAATTTTGTTCTTAATTTTGTTTTGCCATATGATAAACTCTTAGTTTTTGTTTTATTGTTGTATAAGATAAAAACCTGTTACTCTTACTGTTGTGTATATAATATTTTGTATTGCCAAGTATAGTGTTTTGCCTTTTGTTGGACCAAATGTAAATAATTACTGTAAATATGAGCTATGTATAATTGTTGTGGTCAATAAGATATATCTAATCTAATCTCCTCTCTCTCTCGTCTCTCTCTCTCTCCCTTCCTCTTCTCTCTCTCTCTCTCTCTCTCTCTCTATATTTATATTATATATATATATATATATATATATATATATATATATATATATATATGCTTAAAAATCACTGTACATGCACGTGACTTCATAAATAAGCGAATCCCACTGGAAAATGATAGTCAGAAATCCAAGCGCTTTCGTCTTTACTCAGACATTGTCAAGGAGTTAATGATTTAACTCTTTGACAATGTCTGAGTAAAGACTGAAAGCGCTTGGATTTTTAACGATCATTTTTTCTGTGGGATTCTTCGCTTATAATATATATATATATATATATATATTATATCTATATATATATAGATATATATATATATATATATAGATATATATAAATTATATTAATCATATATATATATAACCGAGCGGACAAACCTTTTGGCCTGGGGCCAACAACCCGCTTCCTTATTCATAAAATACTGGTTAAAACAGACAAGGTTATTTTTGGTAGTTTTAAAAATACTCTCGTTATAATTATTGACCATAAAGGCACATTGAAAGTAGTACACGTGTCGTAACTAGAGCAGGTAAAACCGGAAAACTTTACCTGAAAGTGCATTGTATGAGATCAATAGGTAGACTGTAAAATAATGAAAGAAAATAAATAATGCATCTAAAAGCTTAGTAAAATACAAGTGTGTGAAGTATTAAAAAATATTTAATATTTTTTCCACCGACGCGTGCATTTTCATTTCCGGCGAAATGAAAGTAATTTATTTTACTTGTTGGAAGCTTAACAATTCAAAAAACAATTTTTGATTTGTAGCTAATTATAGAAAATATAAAAAATTCTAGAAAATACATAATGCATTAAAAATCTAAGTAAAATAAATGTGTATGAAGTATTAAAATATTTTTTTCACTGATGCGTGCATTTTCATTTCCGGCGAAATGGAAATAATTAATTGTTGAATGCTTGATAATTAAAAAAGATTTAAATTGTAGCTAATTAATGCTAAAGTAAATCGTCCAACATGTTTATGAATAATTACGTAGCTGCATGTAAATAATATTGAATTATCCCATATTTGTGTATGAAATATTGTTATGTTCCAAGAAAAAATTATCATTAACCCAATATGACGAGTACTAATGAATAAATATGTAGATATGAATATTTCATATAAATGAGAGAATGTTTTTCTTAATAAGCATAAATCTAGTTAACAGTGTCTTGTAATTAGTTTTTTCCTTCTAATAAAACACTACATTTAGCAAAGCTTTCGTGAATTAACATTTAGTTATGAATATATAATATAAGTGAGATTTTTTTCATAGTAAATATATAATTTAGGTAGGAAATTTTGGAATTGGTTTTTTCGTTGAAAATAATAAAACTACGTTTATCAAAGCTCAATATGATGGATGCTAATGAATATATATATGTTATGAATATATAATTTAAATGCGAATGTTTTCCATTATAAACGTATAATTTGGGAACAGTATTTTGGAATGAGTTTTTTCCTACAAGAAAAAAAAACTACGCTTTGCAAAGTATTTACGAATGAGTTTTTTTTTTCTTACAAGAAAAACTGCATTAGCAAAATATTTTGGAATGAGTTTTTTCCTACAAGAAAAAAATACGTTTTGCAAAGTATTTACGAATGAGTTTTTTTCTTACAAGAAAAAACTGCATTTAGCAAAGTATTTTGGAATGATTTTTTTTCCTACAAGAAAAAAAACTACATTTGCAAAGTATTGCGGAATGAGTTTTCTCCTTACAAGAAAAAGCTACGTTTAGCAAAGTACTTTGGAGTGAGTTTTCCTACAAGAAAAAGCTACATTTACGAAAGTGTTTTGGAATAGGTTTTTTTCTACAAGAAAAAATACATTTAGCAAAGTATTTTGGAATGAGTTTTTATTTCTGCCAGAAAAGACTACGTTTAGAAAAGTATTTTAGAATGAGTTTTTTTTTCTACAAGAAAAAACTACGTTTAGCAAAGTACTTTGGAATGAGTTTTTTTTACAAGAAAAAACTACATTAGCAAATATTCTGGAATGAGTTTTTTTTTACAAGAAAAAACTACATTTTGCAAAGTATTTTAGAATGAGTTTTTTTTTACAAGAAAAAACTACATTGAGCAAAGTATTTTGGAATGAGTATTTTTTTTACAAGAAAAAACTTCATTTAGCAAAGTATTTTGGAATGAGTTTTTTTTACAAGAAAAAAATACATTTAGCTAAGCATTTTAGAATGAGTTTTTTTTTTTTACAAGAAAAAACTACTATTTTGCAAAGTATTTTGGAATTAGTTTTTTTTCCTACAAGAAAAAACTACATTTAGCAAAGTATTTTAGAATGAGTTTTTTTTTTTTTACAAGAAAAAACTACATTTAGCAAGGTATTTTGGAATGAGTTTTTTTTACAAGAAAAAACTACATTAGCAAATATTCTGGAATGAAGTTTTTTTAACAAGAAAAAACTACATTTTGCAAAGTATTTTTAGAACTGGAGTTTTTTTTTTACAAGAAAAAACTACATTGAGCACAAAGTGATTTTAGAAATGGAGTTTTTTTTTTTTTACAACCGAAAAAAACTACATTTAGCCAAGGTATTTTTGGAATGAGTTTTTTTTTACAAGAAAAAACTACATTTAGCAAATATTCTGGAAATGAAAGTTTTTTTTTAACAAGAAAAAAACTACATTTTGCAAAGTATTTTAGAATGAGTTTTTTTTTACAAGGAAAAAACTACAATTGAGCAAAGTAGTTATTTTGGAATGAGTATTTTTTTTACAAGAAAAAAACTTCATTTAAGGCTAAAGGTATTTTGGAATTGAAGTTTTTTTTACAAGAAAAAACTACATTTAGCAAAGTATTTTGGAATGAGTTTTTTTTTAACAAGAAAAAACCACATTTTACAAAGTATCTTGGAACGAGTTTTTTCTCCTTACAAGAAAAATCTTCATTTAGCAAAGCCTTCACGATCTTCATAGCAACACGAACGGCCGACTCGCATATCACAACAAAATGCTTGGGACATCTGAGTCACACACTGACATCTGACCTTTGTTTAATCTGTGCTTTGTTTATGTAAACAGTGACGCAACTGTTTTGCTTTTCTCTTTCTCTCCCTCTTGTTTATCCGACCTACTTTCTCGCGAGCGCTTCGTCCGTCCGTTGCATCTCTTCATTGTTTCATTGCCTTTTTAGCGTTTGCTTTGAGAGTATGCATGCTGCTATATTTCAGGATTTCGTTCTAGCTATTTGCTGTATTATTATGAGGTTGTAGAGGAATTTTATATATATATATATTATATATATATATATAGTAATATATATATAATATATATATGTATGTATATGATATCATATATATATATATATATATATTATATATATATATATATATATATATATATATATATATATATATATATATATATATATAGGAGTTAACATCATCTCAAAATTTATTTGCTTAAAAAGCAGGATATCATTTTCCTTCCATCTCCTACCCCTACATATATGTATGTATGCATGCATATTATATATATGTAATGCATGTATATTATATTATATATATATATATAATATATATATATATATATATATATATATATATGTATATATATAAACATTTTATGCATAAAATATATATTATATTATACTATATATTTATTACATGCTCTGTGCTTGTGTGTGTATGTGTGAAGTCACAACCAGCCGGACTTCAGGCATTCGGCCTTCCTTTGATGTACTGATTGAGAGGGGAAAGCGTAGTGGTATTGGACTTTAGGTCTTACCCTTGCAGGTCAAGGTAAAAAGGAAAAAAACTAATTTTCGATGGCATTATGGGAATTTCCTTGACGAATGAAGTCTGCGTTTGCGTTGAGCGCAAACGGAAAGCTGATGAATATTCTTCATAACAAAATACCTCACAGGGTGGTAATTATGGATTGTTTAAATTTCAGTTTATATATATATATATATATATATAGTATACTATATATATATATATATATATGTGTGTGTGTTGTGTGTGTGTGTGTGTGTGTGTGTGGGTGTGAGTGAATGTTTGTGTGTAAGTAGCGAACTAAACAAATGTGAATACCATGAAGTCCTTAAATTTAAATATTAAAAAATAAAAAAATAAAAGATTGGATATAATTGATAAATATACATTGACAAATAAGAAAATTATTTATAAAAAAAATTAAAATAATAAATTTATATACATTGACAAATAAAAAAAATATAAATAAAAAAAAGTTAAAATCAATGATCAGTCATGATGCAGAAAAGACATTTAATAACTTAGAATAAGAGAAACTGCGGATGATTTCTATATGTGATCACTTTGTCCAAAATCCAGAAGTATTGAGAGGGCTTACTACTGTAAGAGCGAAAAAGAATGTTCCATCTTAATTTCGAATGACTGTTTCGAAATGCACGATACACGGTATGAAAATGTGAAAATGTTAGTTATAGTTTAATAAAAGAAAGAAAAAAAAAAACTCCGGAAACACTGTCGTAGATTGCAACGCTCAAGAAACTACGTCCATGTCTGTGTCTGAAGTCTGTAAAGACTAGTATAGTGTAGTCTGCAGCAAACCTCTTTATTGAAATCCATCTGTACCTTGTTGGGTAACCATGTGAACCGACGGACAGATAACGAACAACAGATGCTCACAGAACCCTACTACCGACTTAGTTGGAGGATAAAAGGAGGAAAAAAAAGCCAATAAAAACGTAACTAGGTTCAACCTCTTGCTTTGGAGGTTAACTGGGTCAGAAGAAGGCCGGCAGGAGAGTGGTATTTGGGCCCATGGAAGGGGGTTAGTCGACGACCCTCTCTGGGTAGGGGAGGTGGGGTCTCTCTCTCTCTCTCTCTCTCTCTCTCTCTCTCTCTCTCGGGTTAGCGGTCCTTGGCCAAGTCCCGCGATGTCCAGTTGCGTTCAGTCGGGTGAATCACAGGCGTGGGAGGATGGGATGTTTGTTGGGTGTCATGAACGCGGCGCCGCATTTTTAAGCGTATGATAATTATTGTTGATGGTTAGAGTTTATTGTGGTAATTTAATGAGGGTTATTTGAGTAATTATTGTAATCTTTAAAGGAAGTGTAACCATTAGTTAAGCAGCTATCGCTGTGCGACGAGTTCCATGAGGGGATTGCCGTAATGGTTAGTTATGATGGTTATATTAGCATAGGTTAAGTTGTTTTAACATATTTAGTATGATGATTATATTAGCTTAAGTTAAGCTGTTTTAACATGTTTAGTATGATGGTTATATTAGCATACGTTAAGTTTATGATGATGATTATATAGAAAGTAACTACAGTATCTCAAGTTTAGCATGAATGTTATCTGGATAATCCCCATAATAGTACATTGCGTTCAGCGTGAGATTGCCCTGGTGATGATTATGATGCTGTGAATTCAGTATGATGATGATGATTGCGTCATGATTTTTAATGGTTTGAATTTAGTCCAGATTCATAAGCTGGGAAGTGACTTTGCTGCTTTGAGTTTAGTATGAAGAGCATTTTGGAAATTTAAAGTTTTTAATTCTGGCTGGTAACAGATTGAGTTTATTATGAGTAGTAGGGCTAAGATTAAAATTCCTCTTCTTTAAGTGTAGACATATGATAATTATTTTTTAAACTGCTTTTTTTATTTGAATTCATTGTCCTAATTTAGCCAATTTTTAAAATGATTTTTCAAACGGAAATCTGTCATCAAAAAGATGAAAAAACTTAAAAATTTGGTAAAAAAAAAATGAAATATTTTTTTTAAATCTCTGTAGAATTTTGAGTTAGAAGTTATAGAGGCGAGTGCAGTGAGAAACGTTATATTACGCGGTATCCGTTTTGGATCTGGTAAGGTATGCACTTAATGAACGCGACTGTGCTCCCGTAAGTGGGAGAGAAGAATTTGCCTAACTGCAGGTCCCCAACTTTTGGGCGAAGAACTTTTTGTGCCTGGAGACCGTTAAAAGATTCTATTTTCATTATTATTATTATTATTATTACTATTATTATTATTCAGTAGATGAACCCTTTTCATATGGAACAAGCCCACAGGTGCCATTGAATATTGGTGCTCATTAGGAAGAAATAAGAGGAAGTAAAGGAAACTACATAAAGAAGAAGAGATTCCACTTATTAGAAATAAAAAAAATAATAATAAATAGGTAAATAGATAAAAAATGTATTAAAATACAAGGCAGAATATTAGGGTAATAATGCATTGCATTTCGCTTGAATTTCTGAAGTTCCAACTACACGACATCCTCTGGGAGGAATATATAGGACATCAGGAACTGAGAAGTTTGATAGTGATTATTTCATGTTTCCTTTAATCGTAAAACAAAAGTGTAAACATTGGTGAGCCTTTGATGATTAAGAAACGAGATCCAAAACTGATTCAGTTCTCTAGTCTAGTGTTCCCCTTATAGAAATTGAAACTTATTTGATTAAATTGTTGATATTCTTCATATATTGTAGTAATAATTATATATATATTTTGTAATGTTTTTAATTTTATATTTAATTTATATCACCTATCATACATACATACATACATCCATACATATATATATGTACATATATAATATATATATATATATATATATATATATATATATATATATATATATATATATATATATGTACACACACACGCACACACCACACACACACACCACATATATATATATATAAATATATATATATATATATAGATATATATATGATATATAATATATATATATATATATATATATATATATATATATATAATATATATATATATATATATATATTGTTTTTAACTTTTTATATTCAATGTTTTCACCCATTTTCGTACAGACAGACTGTATGTGTTCAAAGTCTTATCTGTCATTGTTGAAATGAAAGTGTGAGAATAGTTTGGCTCGTCATCGTCCTACAATAATTCATTACGAAGCTGAAATTCCCTTCAAACAGACGTCTCTTCTGAAAGGCATAAAATCTGTATAAAAAGTTCCAATGTTCGAAAGGGGATTTTTGTTCGCAAGTCTCTTTTTAGAGCGTTATAATGAAGGCTCTTGGCATTTGAGCCTTGATTACACAAGTATTTACGTTTAATATCTTGTACAGTGATATTATGAATGAAATTTGAATTGATATTTTCACATTTTTGTTTTGTACTTTCCTCTTTATCTCCCCCCCCCCTTCGCCCCTTTTGTTTAGAGAAACATTTTGCATATATAATATATATATATATATATATATATATATATATATATATATATATTCAGGATCTGTGGGAAATTGAGTTAGTTAATATACAATGCCCAAAGCAGTCTTGGTTAGTTTATATCTGATATATTGCAGTACCTGTGATAAACATTATATCTGAATATATATATATATATATATATATATATATATATATATATATATATATATATATATATATATATATATGTATAATATATATATATATATAATACTATATATATATATATTATATACTATATATATATATATATATATGTATACATACACACACACACACACACACACTCATATATACATCTATATATATATATATATATATATATATATATAATATATTATATATATATATATATATATGAGATTAAAATTTATTACGGGTACTGCAATATATGAGATATAAACTTACCAAATCAGCTCTAGGATTATATAATAACTAATTCAATTTCCCACGTATCCGGAACCGACGGATTAGCCCTAATAAAATTTGTCTCTTTGCGTTAAGGATATGAAAGGGAAATGGCTTCCAAGCCTCGACCCAGACAATTTTCCGCGTAAATTCCATCTGAAATGGAACGCGGTGCTCCTCCAGGCCTAAGGGGCTTGTTACTTACGGAGCTGAGACAGGGCGTGGTCACTTCGCCATCGCTCCTTTTTTTCCTCTCTCTCTCTCTCTCTCTCTCTCATGTAGACTCGTTTTCGACGTCACATGCATGGGCTAGCCAGAAAGTGACAGTGGTTTACCGCTTGCTTTTTTTTTTATTTGTAAGTGGCGATTAAAATTCTTTATTTAGTGTGTTTCTTAAGGACATTGTGGGGAAACAAAGAACTAATGTGTTGTATTGTAAAGGATATTGGCGGTATTTATAAAATGGGTTTTAACTTTTTTTTATTAATTTTTATTTGCTTTAGCATTGTGATGTCTCATTCACTGGTCTAGTCAGGATATGACAGGTTGTCCACCTTGTGTTATTTACAGACTTCAACCCCTTATCAATACATTCTTTGTATCTTACGGATACTGTATGATCATATATTGCTGTTAATCACATATTAATATCTTGAGGATATTACCATAATGTAGTTAAAGATTTTATGTAGCGAAATATTATAAGAATAGAGTAATAAGTAAAATTTCGGAGCGGCCGACGGTTTCTGGCCTACTCCAGACGGGTTGTACTCAGAGACCAGAGTGAAAGTGACACCCACTAAGGGAAGACGACCGTTTAGGTTTTTTTTTTTTTTTTTTCATACAAACTCGGCTTAGTTTTTGTTTGTTGGAATAACTTAACTAAGTTTTTTACGGTGTTTCTACGCAGGACTTTTTTTTTTTTTTTTTTTTTTTTTTTTTGCGTATCTTGGGTAATTTTTCTGTGGTTTCCGTGTGAGGTATTTGTGAAATTAAATAGCAATAATAATTCTTGTGGCTTTTCGTGTGTTGTATTGAGATACAATTTTAATTATTTATATGCTAGTTTTTTTTCTCTGCGTAAATTTTTTTCTTATCTGTTTTCCTGTGGTTTCCGTGTGAGGTATTTCTGAAATTAAATGGCAATAATAATATATGGTTTCCGTGTGTGTGTGTGTTTCATTTTTTAGGTATAATTTTGATCATTTATATGTGATGCTACAATTTTGATCATTTATATGTGATGTTACAATGATTATTTATATGTGATGTTACAATTTTGATCATTTATATGTGATGTTACAATTTTGATTATTTATATGTGATGTTATAATTTGGATCATTTATATGTGATTCTTTTTTTTTTTCTATTTCTACGTGGAACTTTTTTTAACGTTTCTCCGGTCATTATTAAGTGGTTTTTGTGTGAATGGTTTGAGATTTAAGTGGTAATTATAATTTTTTGGGGTCGTGGTATGTTTTTTTGTATAAATACGATTTTACTAATTTATGCTAGAGTAAGGGTTTTTTTTGTTAGCTCGTGGTTTTGGCAGTTGTTATATCATTTAAATTCGTTCAGCATTTAAAAGCTGTACCCGGAAATTATGTATTGTACATTCAGCGACCTAATACTGCAATAAGATTAACTGTGCATTTATTGGCACAAATTAATTCGTCTGCTGTCGGCAGAATTTAACGGCCTTTTGAGTTTTCAGTACATTAAACACACACACACACATATATATATGTGTGTGTGTTTGTGATATATATATATATATATATATATATATATATATATATATATATACATACATATATACATCATATCCAAATACACACACACACACGCACATATATATATGTGTGTGTGTGTGTGTTTAATGTACTGAAAACTCAAAAGGCCGTATATATATATATATAATATATATACTATATATATATTATATATTATATATATATATATATATACATATATATATATAATATATATATATATAATATATATATATATATATATATATAGAGAGAGAGAGAGAGGAGAGAGAGAGAGAGAGAGAGAGAGAGAGAGATGATAGATATATAAAATTGGCTTTGTACGTAAAACGAAGTGAATATCGGAAGAGCATTCAATTTCTCGTAGCTCTTTCAAGTCTTTGCCAACAATAATGGTTTTGCTATTGCACTGGAAGTATATTTATAAAAGAGAGGCATTCTAAATTGCAGGCAGTTACCGGATATGGGAGCCCATTATCTGGCATCTGCTAAGCCGAGAGGATAAGGAATAATGATATGCCTCAAGAACGGATAAAAAACAAAGGTCTTATTCGTTTTTTTTTTTATGATGAACTTTGGGAAAACTTTACGTAGTTAGCCTTCTTGACGAAGCAGCTTCGCTTCTTTTGTCCTTTTAGCGGACGACGCGTACTTCGTAAGCAATTGGTGATTCATCCCTGTTTTTGTCCTGGGTTGTACTCATTTTGTAGATGAAAAAATCGGCGGATTCATGATGTGCATATCTTAGGGATTATTATAGGTGTCCAGTCTGTTTCTGGGATTTTCTTTTCCCGTAAAACTCGGGTAAGATGTAAGTCATCCCTTGCAAGGTAGGATGTGTAAGGTGGCATCTCGGGGCTTTTTTTATGCTTGATGTAAACAATAATGAAAAGATGTAGAAAATGCTCTGAGTTTTCTGGACAGCGTATAATGCTGTTTGAATCTCTCAGCCACAGCCCGGTGGTGGCCATGGCTAACCTTAACTTTAAATAAATGGAAAACTACTGAGGCTAGAGGGTTGCAATTCGGTGTGTTTGATGATTGGAGGGCGGATGATCAACATCCCAATTTGCAGCCCTCTAGCCTCAGCAGGTTTTAAGATCTGAGGACGGACAGGAAACTCAAACAAGAGGAGAGAGTCTTTGGTTATTTTCACCAGGTATGAGACGAGTTTTCCTTCGTTTCATGTTTCCTTTTTGACTTTCATTGCAGCGCGAAAAAAAAAAAGTGGATTCGCTTCGTAAGTCGACTTGTTCAGTTAGTTACCTGACCGGGGAAATTTGAGGGATTTTGATCCCCGCGTCCTTTGACTCGGGATGGGAAATCGTCCCTTACGTCACGCTGGGAGTTAGTGGCTTTGCCATTTCGACCTTTGCTGAAATCATGGCAAATGAAGAAATGAATATGAAATGTCGAGAGAGTGTTTTTTTTTTCTTTTTTTTTTCTTTTCTTTAATACTGTGAACTTGTAATTTTTCCCTAATTATTAGGGGGAGCTTGTATATGAATTCCGTTATCGTACGCGCACGTGCAACGTGTATCCACACACACACATATATATATATATAATATATATATATATATATTATATATATATATATATATTCACTGTATGATATGTATAGGAAGTAATCAACTGGCCAGGCAATTATTATATATTTTATATATTATATATATATAGATAAATAATAATATAATATATATATATAATATAATATATGCAATGTATGTACTATGTATAGAAGTATCAACTGCCGGCATTTTATATCTATGTATATATATATATATATATATATATATATATATATATATATATATATATTATATATATGAATATATATATTATGTGTATAGTGTAGTTCATTGATACGACGGAAATGATGAATATTGTAATACCCGGTCAAATTCACCAGTTAAAATCGTCCGCTGCACATCACGCGTTGCTTAGCGAGCGAGGACAGTCCCAAAGAGGATATTATTCATTTTCCCCTTTTTTTAAATTTTTCCTTTTTTTTTTCCCTCCCCCGACTCGCTAGCTCAGCCAGCTAGTCAACCCTGTTTTAAACCGGGCGACCTTTCACACCCCCTCCACCCCCCTTGTTTTTTTATTTTATACTTCTCGCCAAGTTTTCGTCCATCGCGTTTCTTATAAATGTGAGTTGATCTCGCCACGTGCTTTTTGTGTTCAAGTGTTCATATAACGGGGTTGTGTGTGTGTGTGTCTGTACGTCTGTGTATCCGTGTATATTTGCATGATTGCTCTGAAGGGTTTCCGGGGATGTATGTAATTTTAATATTTGTCGCCATGCTTTTTTTTGTTTATTTATTTTTTACAATGTAATTTCTGTACTTTGAATATTTGTCGACATGCTTGTTTTTTTACAATGTGTAATATCTGTAATTTGAATATTTGTCGCCATGCTTTTTTTTTTTTTTTTACAATATATAATATCTGTAATTTGAATATTTGTCGCCATGCTTGTTTTTTTTATTTTTTTTATTTTTTTTAGATATGTAATTTCTGTAATTTCAATATTTGTCGCCATGCTTGTATTTTTTTTTTTTTTTTACAAGCATAGCGTCAAATATTAAAATTACTTAACATCCCAGGAGGCTCTAAAAGCAGTCATGCAAGTATACCCGAATATACATAGTACGGAGTTACAGGCACAAATACACACGCATACTACCCTGTTATTTAGAATTGCGAAATTGGGAAATTTATACAAAGGTCTCTTTATTTAAGTAAGCACTGTTCCTGCTCTGATGTGACGTCACAGTTGATTTTATCTTTCTACATTCTGGCGTCACATTTACCATGGTCGTCGACGCCAGTTCCGGAGGCAAGGACTTTGCTCTAATCCTGTATCATCGTACAAATTCAGTCTTTAGGAAATGTATTTTTCCTATTAATATTATAATTATTATTATTTTATTTATTTATTTTTTTTTTTGTCGATTGCGGAATTTCCTGAATGATAAATTTCAGTGGGATCTGTAACTTTTTTTCTTGTAATTTGAAGATCACCTCAAGTAAGATTTTCCTTGGGGCACGATACCCAAGACAAAACCATTTTTGGCACATGCGTCGTGTCGGAAATCTGTGTTGTTCCTATGAGTATTTTATTTTACCATCACAAATGCTTTAACTGGTCATTTTACAAACGTCTGATGAATACTACAGAGGAGTTCCTTAACTGACTGTATCGATTTGTACTTAATGCCTATAGTAGATTCACATCAACCGTGCATCTGATGTCTAGGCCAATCCCTTACGACGCTCCTGATTGGCTGTTGATAAGCCAATCACAGGGCTGGAAACTCTTAGTCTCTATCTCGAGAGTTCACATAGGCAGGATGTACGTTCCACCTCTCCTGAGGGATACGTCTTTCAAAATTATCCCACAGGAGAGGTGGAGCATACATCTTGCCTATGTGAACTCTCTTCAGAGACAGGAAGTTTCCTTTGGTAATTGTAAGCTGCAATAGATTAAACATTTTATGCATCATGTATAAGTGCATCATTTATGCATTATTTAGTAATTCACACAATATATGTATTAATCTAATTTGTCAATGGTTTTCCGTATTGCTCTCCATTAATTAATTATCAAATATTTATTTGTAAACTTTATAGACTGGCGCCAAGACCTGATTTTTCATAAATGTTATTTTTTCAGTACGAAATGAGATCGCCATTGAATTAATTGATATGGAATGGCATTAAGACGAGTTAATTAGACTCTAAATTAAATTAAACAAATTGGACACTTGAATCTATTAAGGTAATAGGACGGAAAAATCATATTCATTAAATGATCACTAATTCATTTGAGGGGAGGCAATTGGTTTTGTTAATGATCGCTAAGTTCTTAGGATGTCTTTTCAATAGAATTGACAGGACAATAAATTGAATCAGATTTAGCGAGTCAGGTCATATTGAAATAAGTGGACGCTAAATTAGATGGATCGTGATTGAAGTCGGTAGAATAGCACCGATTTTAATTCAAAATCATTTATAAGGAAATGGATATAACTGAGGAAGAAATACAAATAGCCAGGCAACAAGGAACCATTTTCTTGCTACTGTTTTTGTTGCATTTTTATTCTGCACATTTTTTCTTCGAAAAAAGGTCGATCGCTATAATGATAAGAGGAGAGAGGGAGAAAAAAAAGTACAGGATAAAAAGGACAATAAAAACTAATCTTGTTTTGACAGGAAGAGTATTTAGATTTTTTTTTTATCTAGTTTAATGAAAAAGCAACCCTGAATGTAGGTGTTTGTCTTCCTATATGTTAAAGTAGGTGACGAAACAGATTTTGTATATTATAGTTTTTACAATTAGGAAAGTAGGGCAAGGACGTGCACTCACTCTGCATAATACATACATACATATTATATACATACACTATCTTAGATATATACATATATATATATATATATATATATATATATATATATATATTATATATATATATATATATATATGTATAATACTTCTTCAATTTAAAGACATTTCTTTGGATTTAAATTATATGAATGATACAGTTTTGAGAAATAGCCATCCATCTATTTATATCTATATATATATATATATATATATATATATATATATATATATATATATATATATATATAGATTAATTGCATCTGTCTGGCATATATATATATATATATATATATATATATATATATATATATATATATATATATATATATGCCAAAGACAGATGTCATTCTTTTCTCTTCTTTTTTTGCGCCACGTCAGGTCTTTTGTGTGTGTGTGTGTGTGTGTGTTTTTGCCTCCCTTTTGCGTAGGGCCAAGATTGTGGCACGTCGACCCGCCAGAGCTCACATATTCGACCCTTGATCATTTTGAGGTTTCGAAAGTTGGAGGCAAGGTCGATCAACGTCGCTGCTTGGACTGTCGTCAGCTTTTCTTCTTTTCTTCTTGTAGTGGAGTTGTTGTTCTTTCATTATTCCCTCCTCCACTCCCATCCCTTCCCTGCTCCCTTTTCTTCAGATTAAGCGCCTCAGTGGCGTGATCGGTATGGTCTTGGCCTGCCACCTCGGTGGCCGCGAGTTCGATTCTCGGGCATTAAATTGAGGGGTTAGAGATGTGTATTTCTGGTGATAGAAGTTCACTCTCGACGTGGCTCGGAAGTCACGTAAAACCGTTGGTCCCGTTGCTGAATAACTACTAGTTCCATGCAACGTAAAAACACCATACAAACAAACAAACAAACAAACAAACTTTTCTTCAGATTCATACTTATGGCACTGAATATGGAAATAGCTCATTGTTGTTGAAAATATTCGCATATTTGCAGTGGGCAAGCTAAGATGGCCATTAAAACGCGGAACAAACTTCTAAGCTATTACTTATTTTGTTCGGGTCGAGCAAGGCGTGATCCGACTTCGAGCTTACTCGGGACGCATAAGTTGTAAACGTGAATTAAAACGTGCTATAAAATTTACGGTCAAATAGAGCCTTGTTCACCAACGATAATTGAAATAAATACTCTATATTTTATTAGAAATAATTCTTCTATAGCGTTCAACCTGTACATTATTTTTTTTATTTTCATTCTGATAAATAAATCATTAATATCTTATCGTAAAATTCCTGCATCTTTAACAAAACGCGAAACATTTTTTCAGGCCGTTTAAGGCTCTTCCATAGACTTCCCCCCTCCCCCCCCGCCACCTCCCAACAAGACAACCAAACAACAACAAACAACAAAATAGTTCTAGGCTTACTCCCCTAGTAAGCGAAGAGAATGTATAGAGTAAACTGTTGAGAAGCATGATAAAAGGATGAAATCGCAATCACGCATACCTGCATATTTTACCAACGACTTGAGACGCAGGTCGGTACGAAGATACAATGCACTCAATAAAAGACATTCCCTCTATACGTTTGTAAAGGGATATCAGATGGTGTAATAAGATATCTAAACAATAATAGTGTTGTAAATAAATTCCTTTGGTAATTAAGAAAATCATTATACATATAATTTCTTTCATCTATATTTTTTGGGCTATTAAAGTTATCTCAAATCAGCATTTCTTTTCTGGCTCTGTTTTGATTTTATTTTTCTTTTAAAATGTGAACTTTCACTTTGGGTATCAGTAATTGCGTTCATTGTTCATTCTTTTGCGTTTATTGTTTATTATTATTATTATTATTATTATTATTATTATTATTATTATTATATTATTATTATTATTATTATTATTATTATTATTTTATCTTGAGGTTTTTGGCTTTACTACTATTTTATATAATAAATATAAGAGGTAAAATTATCATTTGATGTAGGAAATAATTACAACCCCTTCTGATATTGTGTTGATTTTCGCAACTATTTTAACCCCAATTTACACAACTCTATTAAAACAATACTTTTTATTCACGTTATTAACAGTTCTCAATCCCTTATCTCTCTCTCTCTCTCTCTCTCTCTCTCTCTGAGAGGTGCAAGTGATAACGCGCTTATCTCTTTAGCAAGAGTTCCCGATTTTGTTGGCGGGCGATGGAGGTCATGCACTTTGAAGCCCGTTGAGAAAATAACAAACATGGGCCATCAGTGCTCTGTCCAAATATGTACATCCCAGAAAATCATAATCGGCAGTGGATGGCCTCCACGGTGTTATGCTCTCCCCCTCACTGAGGTGGAGACATTCATCAGAGATTCCTCTCTCTCTCTCTCTCTCTCTCTCTCTGGAGTTATCTATGTTTTTTCTCAATGTGTTAGTGTTTGATTTACTATATGCAAAGACCTCTCTCTCTCTCTCTCTCTCTCTCTCTCTCTCTCTCCGTGTGTGCTTATCTGTCTTTTTTCCCCTATATGACAGTGTTCGATTTACTGTATGCAAAGAGCTCTCTCTCTCTCTCTCAACTTATTTTTTTCTCCATATGCTAATTTTTCATTTAGTGTATGCAGAGAGAGAGAGAGAGAGAGAGAGAGAGGAGAGAGAGAGAGAGAGAGAAGGAGTAATTTGGCAAACTGTCTGCCTTATGAATAGGTAATGGCTTTCTGTCTCGCTCGAGGAACTGCCTCCCCCATTATATTGCTTTTTCAGCGGTGTATAGCGACATTTAATACGTCGGCATCCTCCTTGTCTATGCTAGAAAGGTGCTGTTGCTAACGTTGAAGAGGAGGAGGAAGGCAGCTGTCGCAAAAACTAAACATCTGCTGTCAATTGAACTTAGCCAAAAAAACTATAATGAGATGTGCCGTTGAAAAGGCTTTACCTTCGTCAACTAGCTTTGCCTTAGGATGCAACAAAAAAAGGTGGGAGATTAGGCGTCACAGTGATTATCCTACCAACCAGCTCAACCTTAAAAAGAAGCAAAGTCACGAAGGATATTCATTCACCAACCAATGCAATTTCATTAGAGCAACGAGCAGTTGAAAATTGAACAGTAATCGCCATCGAAAAGGTGTACCTCCAAAACACAGCTCAGTACAGGTTAAAGTAAGAGAGGTGCCGTTGCAAAGACTAACAATGTCATTCACCAACCAACCAGACATAAGAGGTGCCTTCACAAAGGTAGGATTTGCAGTACCTAAACCAGCTCAACATCGCCTGTACATATATGGTCAGTGGAAATCGGATTTCGCCGACTTGATTGAGCTGGGCTCTCGGGTCCGGTTTTAATCTATGCAGAGTAGCAATAAGTAACGGCATATTTGTCGTTGCACAAAGTAAACAAGGGCATTGTTTGTTTGTTGACTTTGAAATTGGATAACCTGGATAATCTGGAGTAGTGCTATCCAGTGTAAGAGTTTATATTTTGACGTTTTGTTGCAATTTTTCGTAAAAATAGTTGCTCGGATTGTCTGTGCATTATTTCTATTCCATCTTTTAGTAACTGAGCAAAATATGCATACTTTTTATATTTTACCTGTAGCAATCCTACCTTGCATTTTATAACATGTAACAGATTCGTATTTTATACGTAATGCACATTTATGTATGTAGAATCACAGTTTCAATGTTGTTATAATACTCCCCTGTATTAAACGCTTCTCTTTATCTTCAGTTATTTATCGGTCGAATTTGCTTTCTTAAATTGCTTTCTCGTTCGAAATTGCCTTTCACGGTCTGCACAAGAAACAAAAATCAATTTCTTAAAAAGGCTTGCTTAGCCTAAAAGCAAGACTCTCTCTCTCTCTCTCTCTCTCTCTCTCTCTCTCTCTCTCTCTCTCTCTCTCTCGAAACGCACTGTCACCTGTCTCAAGCAAGGAAGCAATCAAGTTCAATTAATCTCTCTCTCTCTCTCTCCTCTCTCTCTCTCTCTCTCTCTCGAAACGCACAGTCACCTGTATCATGCAAGGAAGCAATCAACTTCAATTGCTCCATCGTGAAGGTGGTTGCTCGGCATTGCTTCCCGATGCTCTTGTAGGAATTTTCCCTGTTGCAAATTGTCTGGATAAGAAAGCCGACAGCAACAACAACTCTCTGAGTAACCAACCTTAGATTGTTATTGTTGCATAATGATTGTATGATACTAGATGAGGCTGCAAGCCTCACAACGATTTCCATCCTGGCAGCGACCCACTCAAGTTGGCTCACTGCCAAGTTCTTAATCCGCTGTCGAGAAATAGCCAAGAATATATAATATAAAAATATATATATATACTATATATATATATATATATATATATATATAAAGTGAAGGGTAGATGCTATACATACATTTTATATTATATCTATATATATACACATAGAGCTATATATATATAGATCATATTATAGATATATTTATATAAAGGAAGGGTTAGATGGCTATACATACATATTTATATATATCTAGATATATATATATATATATATATATTATATATATATATATGTTTATATGTATAGCATCTACCCTTCACTTTTTTACCAGATCATGTTTACTTATGCAAGTGGTAATAGCCACAATGGCCTCTTAACTTACTTCTTGAATTCTTTGCCGTTTTTTGGATACGCTTGTCACTGCAAAGCCTGAAGATTCAATTTCAAAAAAATTTGAAGAAATACAGATGTCTGGTACCTCTTTGTAATTATGGGACCTGGGTTCTTTTTCCGGTACCAGACATCACAATTTCTTCAAATTTCTTTAAACTTGGATCTTCAGGCTTTGTAGTGACAAGCGTATCCAGAAAAAGAGCAAAGAATTCAAGAAGTTAAGAGAGGGCATTGTGGCTATCACAGTTGCATATATATACATATATATATATATATATATATATATATATATACATATATATATATACATATATATATGTATATTATCTATATATATATATATATATATATATATATATATATATATATATATATATATAGAGAGAGAGAGAGAGAGAGAGAGAGAGAGAGAGAGAGAGAGAGAGAGAGGGGGGTGGGGGGGGGGGATTGCGAAGCGAGATTGGGAAAATTTATGAAAACGTTTCTCTATCTTAACTTTTTCCAACTTGTTATCCATTTTGCGAGTGAAACAGCTGTAAGCTGTTATCAATTTCCTTTGCATTTTTATTGTTTTGTATTTAAAACATGTGCGAGTTGAGAGTGATATGAAGAATAGTCGACTGATTAGCATGAGTTTTCAAGCTGTCATTTCCTTCCATTTATTCCGTATTCAGCATTTTGCCAAGTACGTCAGTAGCATCGCGAGGAACCTTTCTCATCTATGCATTCGATTTATGACAAGAAACAATGACTGACATTGCAAATGTCAATATCTTTTTCTTTACCAGCAAGTCCTTCAATAAAGTCAAGTCCTTCAATAAAGTTTGATTTTTATTGGCAGACGTATACTTCCCGACAAAGCGACCTTTGCAGAATCATCTCATCAGAGATGGAAATAACCATTTTATGCTTGACGGTTTTATTTATTGCCTTATTATTATTCTTGGTTCTTTCTTCTTTCATGGGCAGCTGCCTCTCGGGAACACGCTGCGAATTCGCCTTATTAAAGAGCAGTGGTTATTCGTGAAGGTTGCTTCCTAATCAGCGTGTGTTTGAATCTCTCTTGGAAACCCTTCGTAAGGGGTAGTGCCTTCAGTGTACCTCATGCGGTGCATTGTAGGCATTACTTGGGATTCTTTGTAGCGTCCCTTCGGCCCCTAGCTGCAATCGATTTCATTCCATTTACTGCAACTCCGTTCAAATTCTCTTTCTTCACAATCTTACCTTCCACCCTATCCTAACAATCGTTTCATAGTGCAATTACGAGGTTTTTCTCCTGTTACGCCTTTCAAACCGTCTTCCTGTCAATTTCCGTTTCAGTGCTGAATGACCTCATAGGTTCCAGCCCTTGGCCACTGGCCTGAATTCAATATTCTTCCTGCTGAATGACCTTACAGCTTCCAGCCCTTAATTTGGCCTCTGGCCTAAATTCAATATTCTTCTTGCTGAATGACCTTATAGCTTCCAGCCCTTAATTTGGCCTCTGGCCTAAATTCAATATTCTTCTTGCTGAATGACCTTATAGTTTCCAGCCCTTAATTTGGCCTCTGGCCTAAATTCAATATTCTTCTTGGCTGAATGACCTTATTAGTTTCCAGCCCTTAATTTGGCCTCTGGCCTATATTCAATATTCTTCTTGCTGAATGACCTTATAGCTTCCAGCCCTTAATTTGGCCTCTGGCCTATATTCAATATTCTTCTTGCTGAATGACCTTATAGTTTCCAGCCCTTAATTTGGCCTCTGGCCTAAATTCAATATTCTTCTTGCTGAATGACCTTATAGTTTCCAGCCCTTAATTTGGCCTCTGGCCTATATTCAATATTCTTCTTGCTGAATGACC
This sequence comes from Macrobrachium nipponense, assembly GCF_015104395.2. NCBI lineage: Eukaryota > Metazoa > Arthropoda > Malacostraca > Decapoda > Palaemonidae > Macrobrachium > Macrobrachium nipponense. Next base: position 27,647,923 of record NC_087215.1, on the reverse strand, counting down.
TTATAGCTTCCAGCCCTTAATTTGGCCTCTGACCTAAATTCAATATTCTTCTTGCTGAATGACCTTATAGTTTCCAGCCCTTAATTTGGCCTCTGGCCTAAATTCATTCATTCTTCTTGCTGAATGACCTTATAGTTTTTCCAGCCCTTTAATTTGGCCTATGGCCTATATTCAATATTCTTCTTGCTGAATGACCTTATAGCTTCCAGCCCTTAATTTGGCCTCTGACCTAAATTCAATATTCTTCTTGCTGAATGACCTTATAGCTCCCAGCCCTTGGCCTCTGACCTAAATTCAATATTCTCCTGAAAAGCGGAATTTCCTTATTCGGGGTCTTTCGGTTTTCAAGGCCCTCTGGTAGAAAGCGTGGTTCCTAGACATCAGGAACTGAGTAGGAAACAGGTAATTTTGGCCATTACAATGGACGAGAACACACGCACACTCAGGTATAGATTATGTTCTTCGGTGCATGAAGTAACATTTACTAATGGCTACATTGGCACAGTACGGAAACTTGAGAGAAACATATGTAATTATTCAGCCTCAGAGGTGCTATCAGAATCTTATTCACATTGTTAAAGTAATTTTATAACTCTCTCTCTCTCTCTCTCTCTCTCTCTCTCTCTCTCTCTCTCTCTCTCTCATGCCTTAATGCGTAGCGTGAAAGTTCAATAAACGTCTATTTTCAGCCGAAATTCGGCAAGTCCTCATTTCCTCTCCTCCGATCGGCCTCACGTTCGTCGTAATCACTTCCTTTATAAAACACGCCATTTCCTCTCTCTCTCTCTCTCTCGTCTCTCTCTCTCTCTCTCTCTCTCTCTCTCTATCTATCTCTCTCTCTCTCGCTATATATATATATATATATATATATATATATATATATACGTATATATATATATACACGTGTGTTCGTCTCTTTTGAATGTCGCCTAGTGTATAAGGTATTTTATTATTGTGGTTTTATTTTGTAAAACCCACAAATGACTTGACACGTAATTTTTGAACTTTGTGTTGTAAACATACGATAATTTTCAATAATTCGTGGTTTGTTACTTGTTTCGTTGTTTAAATAATGTTTATATTCAATAGCATGCTATTCAATAAGATATGGAGTAAGTTGTTTGTAAATTATTTATTAGTGCTGTTTAATTTTGTAAAACCCACAAATTACTTGACACGTTTGTAAATTATTTATTAGTGTTGTTTTATTTTGTAAAACCCACAAATTACTTGACACGTACTTTTTATATGAATTTTGTTGTCAACATCCGATACTTTTCAATAATTCGTGGGTTTGTTACTTGTTCTTTGTTTATTTTGAATAAGGTTTATATTCGGTAACATGCTATTAAATAAGATATGGAGTAAGTTTGTTTTTGAATGTTGCCAGAGGGTCGATACTTCCAAGTCTATCATAAGTCACGAAGGTGAGATTAACTAATCCAATAGTATCAGCCTATTGACCGAGCTCTCGCATCAATTTGATGCTCTTTCCTGGGAATGTTTCCCTCACACTTCCAGACGCTGGAATCTTTTCCTGTTTTGACCCAGATTCTTCTAATCATAGTTTTGTGACGAGGCTCGATAAGGGTTGGATTTCATTGTGGCCTTTGCTTCAACAAATCTCGGAAGGAATTTTTCAAGGTCGTCAAGGGTGATAATAATGATGTCGAAAATTTTAGTGATATATTCATTATAGGGTTAAGATAGTCATTATAGCCTTATGATAATGATAGCAATGAACATAGTAATGTTTATAGAATTAATGTTTATAATAGTATTACCATATTCCATATGGTACAAAAATAATTGTAAACAAATTTATCACTGTGTCAGTTCTCATAATTAGCTGACGAATTCTTCACCAGTTGTAATGATAATACTCATTATTAGCAATAATATCATTATATATCTCATTAAGCACAGTCATTCCAATTACGGTGAAATGATGAATGCGCGAATAATGATAATAACCATAATCGCCACTAAGGAAATCCCGAGGCACAATGGAACTTGATAAAAACTGTAACTGGAAAGGTCCCTTCTCACCCCCTCCCCCTCCCGCCAAACCCTCCTCGCCCAACCCTACCCAGAATACAAGTCATGACCCATTGATCTCACCCACGATCTCCCGCCCCCGTCACGCCCGACTCAACGCCCACAATCCGTTAACGCAGGGATGATGAAGATCAACTGATGCGAAATTAATGGCTTTATGCAGCCTCTCTCTCTCTCTCTCTCTCTCTCTCTCAGTCATGACCAGTAGTATTTCAGTCATCCCCGTAGGGGGGTTGGTACCGTTAGTGGTGCACCTCGTGCGGTACACTGTAGGCATTACATTTTGGTCTTTGCAGCGTCCCTTTGGTCCCTAGCTGCAACCTCTTTCATTCCTTTTATTGCACCTCCGTTCATATTCTCTTCCATCTGACTTTCCACCCTATCCAACAGTTGTTTCATAGTGCAGCTGAGAGGCTTTCCTCCCGTTAGACCTTTCAAACCTTTTTAGTGTCAAGTTCTGTTTCAGCGCTGACTGATCTCATATGTTTTAGCGCTTGGCCTTTGTTATAAATCCTATATTCTACTCTATTAATTTACTTTATTATCTTGATCGCTTGCTGTCCAACCTCTCCAGCTCCCTCTTTCCACCGTTTTAAGTGCTGACCTCAAATTCCCTAGTGCTGGGCATGACAGCCCAAATTTCACAAATCAAATTTCAAAGGAGCGAAAGTTTCCGTGACGTCATCTTGTCGAGGTGCGTTCTTTTCGACGCATAACATTTTGCCTTATCTCGGCATGAATGAAGGTGCCCGTCTCGATGTCCGAATGGTAGCGTCTTGGTATTTTACTACTATATTCGATTTTTGTGGGTGTGGTGTCGAGACTTTGCACTTCTTATCAGAGATTTTATATGTTTTCTTCGGGGATGTGATGTTCTCGTTTAGTGAATGCATCTAAAAAGTTCAGGAAAGCTGTAAGATAAGAGTAACGTGCTGTAAATTTAAACATGCATATACACAGACACATTATATATAGTATACATATATTAGATAATATATATATATATAATATATTCTATTTACATATATATCTTTATTTAATTTTGTGAGTGTGAGCATGCGTGTACATGCCTGCATGTATTTGTACAAAATATTCCTAAGAATATGGATACTACCCGTCTATAGATTTTTGCTGCAAATGTGTTGCTTTGAATATATCTTGGACCAATACTCTCATATTATAAAATATCCATGAATTGCCTTTCGTCAAATTTATGGTGCAGAGAAACGAGGAGTTGAATGAAGAATAGATGAAATATTTGCTGAGATAAATTACAACTTCTATTATACGTCGATCTAAGAATGTTATAAGAGCTTCTTTTTTATTGACTTTTTTTTTCTCTCCCTGGAACCCGTTCTGTTGACATTTCGCATTCCG
>NC_087215.1:27636988-27641988 GCF_015104395.2 Macrobrachium nipponense | reverse complement strand
CTCTCTCTCTCTCTCTCTCTCTCTCTCATATTTTGACATTCTTTTGTTAATTAGAAATTCTTTTTTATATAATTAGTGTGCATCGCCCATTCTTTTGTTACGCTACGGAGCTCTCTCTCTCTCTCTCTCTCTCTCTCTCTCTCTCTCTCTCTCTCTGGGCATTCTTGTCTCTGACATTCAATTGTAATCTCAGGACATTGAATTTATACTTATGAGTTTTCCCATATCCCAATAATTCGTTTGTCTGTCAAGCAGGGATGTTGTGAACTAAGAGCTCTCTCTCTCTCTCTCTCTCTCTCTCTCTCTCTCTCTCTCTCTCTCTCTCATCCTACTCCTACTCATCGGCCTTGGCCTATGAAGGTGACTGGGAATGAGAAACGGAAAGATCTTTCCCCTTTGTGGACGCTGTGTTGCAGTCTGAGAGACCTCTTTGCAATCACATGCAACTGGAGACTAATTAATTTTTTTTCATATGTGGCATTTGTCGCAATATGACCTCCAGGTTTGACCTTATGAATTCGGAGAGGGAAAAGGTAAGAGGGGTACTGTATAGTATTTGTGGTGCTCTTGGTATTTAGGGTGGCTATAAAATCCTCGGGCTTTTTTTTTTTTTTTTATTTTTCCTGTTTTTCCTGATTTTCTCTCTCTCTCTCTCCTCTCTCTCTCTCTCTCTCTCTCTCTCTCTCTCTCTATATATATATATATTATATATATATATATATATATATATATATATATATATATATATATATATATATATAATATACATATATATATATATACATTAGTTATATAGGATTAATGTTATATATATATAATATATATATATTTTACATATATATATATATATATATGTGTGTGTGTGATAAAATGTATGTAAGTAAGTATGTATGATGTGTTTTTGTGATCATATTTAGAACTTTCCCGTCGGTATGTTTCGGGTCAGTCAGTAAAATCATTATGCTATATGTAAACTATGTATACCTGTATTGCTGACTTTTCCAAATCCTTGACTCACTTTTTTTTCCTTCTGTCTTCTCACCCTTTTTTTCCTGTGGTTCACCGGATGTAGAATCGCCCAGAATCTTCTAGAATGATCTGGCAGTCACATTGTCTTCCGGAATGGCTTCCCTGTCCTTATTACTTGTGACAAAATACCTGCTCTTTCTGACCGTGAAAAGTTTCCGGCTGTAGATGATTTTGTCTCGGGATTTTCTGATGCATCAAAAGTATGAAGTTATAGTCTCCAATTTCAGTATTATTAGAACAAAATACTTTATTAGATTGTTCACATTCTGACGCAAGAATCGGAATGACCTGAGCACTTGAAAAGAGGTAGTTACGAATTTTTATTTCATATGTTGCCTTTCATCTTTTAAAGTGAGGCATTTTTCAGAAACTTTACCCGCGGAAGTTTTATTGTTGATTCGATAGTTGAAGAATGACCGTGATAAAGACTAATATATTTTCCGTTTGGGCCACCCCTCTGTGGCATCGGGACACACACACACACACACACATCTATATATACATAAATATATATATATATATCTATATATAATATATTATATATATATATATATATATATATACTAAAAAGGACCCACATTCAAACTATATATATATCTATATATATATATATATATATATATATAGATATATATCATATATATATATATATATATATATATATATATTATATATATATATATATATATATATATATATAGATACTAAAAGGACCACATTCAAACTAGTTGGTATCTAGCGGAGTTATTTTTTTTTTATTTTTTTAAATTAAATAATTCGGTTAGATACCATCCATTTGAATGAGATCCTTTTAGTATTTTACTGTATTGCACAGAACAATTGTGTATGTGATATTATATTAATATAACATTTTAACATTAGATTTTTATTATTAATTAAATTATATTTTAATTTATATATATTATATTATTAAAATAATATATTATATATATATAATTTATATAAAATATATAGATATTCACGTGTGCGGGTTTAGTACATTTTTCAACCCAAATTAATTTGAGTTTCCATTGTACTCGTGACGCGGAAAGGTTTTACCTTTCATAGTGTTTTACATTGAGTAATTTCGAGTTCGAACTATATGCCACAGATTGTATTTCGAGAGCAGGAATAAAAATAGAAAGCGAAAAGAAAACCTTTCACAATTTATCGCTGTGTCGTGTGAATGAAACCGCATTCCCCTTCATACAATATATTTCCGAAATGAAAGAAGTTGCCTTTTTTTATGAGAATTTTTATTTTGAATAACAACAGCTATTCAGTGGATATTGTTTCACTCCATTGTTGTTCGGTATGAAGCGCAAGAAAAGTTCTCCGATTTAATGGATGTATTTTGCCTCTTGTGATTGTTCCGTTCCCTTGATGTTTCTCCTCTCCATTGTATTGGTTCTCACGGACGAGAGAAAAAAAGTGTAAAATGGATGTCTCGACTTGTTCTTCAGCTGGTTTTTATATATATTTAATCTGCTCTTTAATTTATCTCTATTGATTTGTTGGTTTCTTTTTATGTCTCACTGCTTCTTATCTCTGAGTTCTATTCCCATTCCGCGTAAAAGGTAATAAAATAATAATAATAATAATAATAATAATAATAATGAATAATAATAATAATAATAATAATAATAATTAAACTTTTGAACAGACTCTCAAACGTATCCCACCTGTATCGTAAACGTTAACTTTTTCTTATTCCACAAAATCATTGTGAAATTTATTTTGGGATTTATTATTATTATTATTATTTATTAGATTTTATTATTATTATTGATTATTATTTTATTATTATTATTATTATTATTATTATTATTATTATTATTGTTGTTGTTGTTTTGTAGTTCAGACTTTCGCAGCAGATTGATTCTGTGTACTACAGGGTAGTACGACAAAAGGAACCCCGAAATGAATAACTTGGGTTAATTATTATTATTACTACTATAATAATAATAATAATAATAATATAATAATATTATTATTATTATTATTATTATTATTATTATTATTATTCTTATTATTATTATTATTATTATTATTATTATTATTTATAAAAATCTCATAACAGCACTAGTCACTGAAATGGAAAACATCTATAGTGGCGTAGATGTAAATATATTGATTTAGAAATATATACTCAAACGCAGAGCTTTCGAGAAATTCCCCGGTTTTCCCTCTCAGTCTGATTAAGAAGGAGAATCCAGGAGGTTTCTCGAAAGCTCTCTTTTGTAATATATATATATATATATATATAATATATATATCCTAAAATGATATTATTTACTCTACACCACTGTGAATTTCTTCGCCTTTAATGTTGTTGTTTCTACATGCTGGAAGAAGACCTTCATTAAATCAGGGTTTATTGAAATTAATGGCTATTTCAGCCGCGTTTAGTTTGCATAGAAGTTCTATATTCTTATTACTGAACTTCTATACTGAAATTAGCTATTAAAACTCCAAATTGGGGATTCACGTCAAATAAAAAACGAGGTATTTAACATTCAATTTAACAAATACCACATTTTTTTACATGAATCCCTATATGAGTACAGAAAAAAGTCAGTAATAAGAAGAATAGAGAAACTTCTATATACAAATGAAGGCGGCTGAGAAAGCCATTATTTCCAATAAAATCTGTATTATTTCTACAGAAGAAAAGTCAGTAATAAGAAGAATAAGGAACTAATATACAAAATGAAGGCGGCTGAAAAGGCCATTAATTTCAATAAAACCTGTATTATTTTTACAGTTAGGGTCACCGATTTCTTTTTTTTTTATTTGTCAAAAATCCATTATTTCCAATAAAATCTGTATTATTTCTACAGTTCGGGTCAATGATTTCACTATTTTTTGTCAGTGAATTTCTTCACGCGTCCCCACAAATTTCTTCTGTTTTCTCTTTGGGTGACCCCAATTTCATCCCAGAAAAACGATACATCAGTCGGTCAGTCGTTATAATACATTTCGACGCTTTTGTTTGATATGCCAAGGATTCCGGAATAACGGACCGTTGTCCCAGCCGGCCAGTTATCCTGGTTGGATTACTGTTAAGGCTCAGTTCTTGAGGTCAAGTAGTAATAGACCGCTCATGATTATTATACAGGATTTATATATATATATATATATATATATATATATATATATAATATATATATATTATATATATATATAGATATGTATATCCTGCGCGTTTTACGACGATGCAGGCGTAAGTTTTAGTTATAAATACACATAATCTAAAAAGTAATATATATTATTATATATATATATTTATATATATATTATACAATTTTTATATATATAATTTATTTATATATACATATGTATAAAAGTAGATATCATATATATATATATATATAATATAATATATATATACGTATGTATATAATATATATATATATATATACTATATCTAATATATATATATATATTATTATATATACTAAATAATCAACCATATACATATGTTCATGTTTAATGTTTTCAAATCAGCTAATTTTAATGTATCACTTATTCTCACATATCCAAGTTATTTAACCTATTGAAAATTGTTCTTCTTTTCTCCTGGATGTGTTTTGGGGGGGAAGCTTTGTCTCGATTCCTTCCCAGTTTCTCAGTATTCCAGTCATTTCTTTTTTTTTTCTCCTTTTTTTAGTTGCCCTGGTTCCTTTGTGCAGTTTAAAGAAATATGACGGAATTCCAAATCGCCGCTGGCTTGTCTTTTGACTGAGACCTTGCCTGTCAGAGTACAAAGGCAGTTACCGATTTTCATTTATCATTAATTTCGCATTTATTCTGTTCTGTTCTGTCGTGAGCTATTGCTTTGATGGCAGGAGTAGAATTTACACACACACACACACACACACACATTATATATATATATATATATATATATATATATATATATATATATATATATGATTATAATCACTTTAGCACGTGTAGATATGTGTGAT
>NC_087215.1:27611988-27631988 GCF_015104395.2 Macrobrachium nipponense | reverse complement strand
CTATAATACTTCAGCCCAAAAAAAAGTTCACAGAACACGTGACACTTCATCAGATTATATATATATATATATATATAGATATATATATATATTATATATATATATATATATATATATATATATATATATATATCTGAGGAATATGCAAGCTTACATATACACGTATAGGTAACTTCCATGTCAATCGACGGTCTTATATGTAATAATAATAATAATAATAATAATGGAGCAAAGGTTCTGTTAAAAAGAATAGCAACATCAGTCGATGATAATAATACTCATAACAATAATAATTGGGAAAAACTTTATCATGAGAGTATATAAATATAATGTTCTAAGGGGTCCACAATAATAGAAAAATGTTAAGAGTTTGTGTAAAATTTAAAAACACTTTACGAAGCTTTCGAACCCTTCCCTGGGTTCAGTCCAGGTGAATGATTCCAGATAAGGATTCGAAAGCTTTGTAAAGTGTTTTTTAGATTATACACGAACTCTTAACATATTCTTTATTATTGTGGACCCCTTATAACAATAAAAAAATAATAATAATATTAAAAAGAACAATAATGATAAAATGCATTGGGAATCCATGTATTTATTTGTTCTGTGCGAGCAGTTATAGTCTATGGGCAGTGAGCATGACGTGTAGACTTACCTTTGTCCAGCCCGGGGCCAGCATCTGTATTAACTTTAGGACTGTTCCTTAACGTTTACAATGTCGGAACATATTGTCTGGAGTTTTTTTGTTTTTTTTCATTACAGTCAGCTTTTATTTTATGGTTGTAATTATCACTAGAAATACAGTTACGATAATATTAATGGTTAAGAAAGTTTTAACAGTATGGGTTTACTGATCATTCGAAATATATTTATGATAATATTAGTCGTAAAGATATATAATGATAGTAATTATGGTAGTATGAGTTGGAAAGACAGTTCATAATGATAATTTTGATAATGTTAATTAATAAAATAGTTATGGTCACGCCTATGCTGATAATAAAGGCAGTTATGAACACAGACGATGTAATAGATACATCAATAGAAATATGTTACGAACAGCACTGACGACATTATACGTATTGACAGTAATAAGATTTAATCCCTCTCAAATGATGCGCCTTTATAACGCTACCATTATCCTATTCATAAATCTCCCCGCCCCCTCCGTTTCCGCTCGAGTATCCTTAAGGGTATTACCTGTGTCAGGTGTTTTTTTCCCCCCTTCCGTCTCCTAGCGACGTGACGTCATCCTGTCGAAGCTTCCAAGGCAGACCTTGAGCTCTGCCACGCCACGGCTTCCTCTTTCCATTGTGTTAGATACCCTGCGAGATTTCCAAGCGTTTGAGCGCATTGGTGGCACTTGGGACCTGCTTGTATGTGCGTATATACGTAGATATAATATATATATATATATATATATATATATATATATATAGTTTTATATATGTATATGTATATAGTTTTATACATTATAGATATATAAGTCTGGGTGTGGCTTCCGAGATGAGATGCAACAATTGCCTGTACTTTGAGACTGACTGTTGGATCATAGATGAACTTCCACAGTTGCAGTTGTCTCTGTATTTTTTCTTTCGAGTTTGAATGCATGTATATATATATATATATATATATATATATATATATATATTATATATATATATATAAAATCCTGGAAGAGCACATTTTTGTTCTCGTTCATTTGTGGAAGAATTATTTAAACGGATTCATTTAAATAGGGATATAATTTGTTTTTTTCTAAATGAGTTTTAATTTTATCGTGACCGCGTTTGCTACATACATATGTTACAAGTAATGTTTATGTTTATAATAATATTTGACTTAATGCGACTCTTTTAAACAAACCCAGTCCGAAAGAAGGTATATAATTGGTTTCTGAGAAATCAGCTGCCATTTAAAACAAGTAACGGCGCAATCGAGTTTTCTTTACAGCGTCAAATCGAGACCACCGGAAATAGATCTATCTTTCAGTGATCTCGTTATGATGCTGTGTGAGCCGCGGCCCATGACACTAACCATGGCCCAGTGGTGGCCTTTCTATATCGTTGCCAGACGTACACCCAGTGGTGGCCTTTCTATATCGTTGCCAGACGTACATTTATGGCTAACTTTAACCTTAAGTGAAATAAGAACTAATGATGATTGGAAGGTGTATGATCAACATACCAATTTGCAGCCCTCTAGCCTCTGTAGGTTTTAAGATCTGTGGGCGGACAGAAAAAGTCTGCACAGAAAAACGTTAGGACGGACAGACTAAGCCATCTCACTAGTTTTCTTTTACAAAAAAACTAAAACCTAATGAGAATTACATTGTAGCAGAACTAAAAAAGAATAATTGCGGAATAGGTACTCATATAGCAAAAGACTTAGTTGAAAAATAGGATAAGAAGCAAACAAAAAACTAATATCCCAAGTGAAAAACATTGTAATAGAATAAAAATAAGTTCCTCGCTGGACGAGTGGTTTTCGAGCTCGGCTGCCAATCCGGTGGACCGAAGTTCGAATCCCGGCTCGGCCAACGCGGAATCAGAGGCATTTATTTCTGGTGATAGAAATTCATTTCTCGATATAGTGTGGTTCGGATCCCACAATAAGCTGTAGGTCCCGTTGCTAGGTGACCAATTGGTTCCTAGCCACGTAAAAATATCTAATCCTTCGGGCCAGCCCTAGGAGAGCTGTTAATCAGCTCAGTGGTCTGGTTAAACTAAGATACACTTTTTTTTAGAATAGAAATAAGAATAAACCAAGAAAATCATCGCGGACTAGGTATTCACATAGCAAAAGACATAGTTGAAAAATAGAATAAAAAGCTAACATGAGTTGAAAAATAAGATAAGAAGCAAACATAACAGGAGATTGCCAATATGTGAGGGTCGTTGTTGATGCTGAGGCTCTTAACGTGCGGGCGTCAAGAACAACAACAAAGGCGTTTGGTATCGGAGTCTTCCTTTTCCCGCGTCCGTGGTTTCATTGTTTCCTATAGTCGGTTGCGTGTTGCTGCCGTCGTTATGTACCGTTGGTTCTCGACTCGGTATTCATATAATTTGGATAATGTCGTTTCAGACAGGATTTTGCTTCCTGCTTTTACTATGGAGTCATTTTTGCTTTTATGTGATATATATATATATATATATATATATATATAGATATATATATATATATATATATATATATATATATATTTAAAAACTCACAGTAGATGCTCGTGGCTTTAGTAAATAAGCGAATAGCACAGGAAAATGATCAGACAGAAATTCCAAAGCGCTTTCGTTCCTTGACAATGTCTTAGTAAAGACGAAAGCGCTTGGATTTCTGCCGATCATTTTCCTGTTGGTATTACGGCTTATTATTTTTATATATTATTGATATATATATATATATGATATATATATATATATTACATAAATATTATATATATATATATATATATCTAGGCTGGTGTTCATCTGTCAGATTTCGGTCAAAGACTTTCAGAATTTCTTTCAGGAGGACCAAACAGAATACTTTTGACATTTTCTCAGTGTAGTAGAACAACTCTTTATTCTCGAGGCGTCATACACGGGTCCACCTTTTAAGATTTATTATATTATTCCACCATGATTAGTTGCTTTCCAGTTTATGAGATTCTTTTTATTATATTTTCAACTTCAGGCGAAGGCTCACTCGGGTCTATAGCCAGTTCTCTCACAGTGTGCTCATTACTGATGTAATGAGTGCACTATTGAGATCCCACAAAAGCATAAGCCCTGTACCGCATCAAATCCTGCAATCTTTCAAAGCACTGAAAAGTCTTCAATGTTGTAGGATACACACACACACACACACACACACACACACACACACACTAAAGTCCTGATTTCTCCCTCGTGCGCTGGTTCGAATCGACGAGAGGATGAAATTATCATCAACTAAAAATTCCCCTTCGGTTAACATATATAAAAATATATTAATTCCGAGATAGAGCAAATTGGATATTAGAGGACATTTGTAGCTTAATGCACGCACACACACACACACACACACACACACACACACACACACACATATATATATATATTATATATATAATATATATGTACTATATGCATCAAGCTACAAATGTCCTCTAATATCCAATGTATGTATATTCAGTTTATTCCACATGGGGAATTGAAAATGGTTTATCTCAGAAAATGCCCAACAGTTTCGTCCTCCAATGGACCTCTTCTTGGAGCGTTTATTAAGGAAAGAAATAAAGTCTACAGTGTATTAGCCAAGAAAGGCCTAAAATTTTAAACAGTCAGTTACCAAAATCTAGCAGTTTGAGCTACAAACTATTCAGCAGTAAAATAACAATACATCAAGAATAGTAGTTGAACAGAATGAAAAATACCAAAATATCAAATGAGGTAATACGTCCATTTGAATACAACTGAATTACCATATCTTCGTTGCCTAAGAAGATTACCAGTAGTATATTATATATTATTATTTATTATAATATATCTATCTTAAAATTAATATATATATATATATATATATATATATATATATAGATATATTATACTATTAAATATATATATATACTATTTTATATATATTTATTTATTTTATTTATTTATATAGGGTAGATAAATAACCTGAATGAGGTATTTCGACATGACTTATGTCCATCTTTGTTATTTTGTAGTTTCTTAAAGAGGACGCTGTAGTTCCACTACATCTCCTTTAATGGTGTGGAGTCAATCATACCTTTATAAATTATTTTGTCTTCGGTCCTTAGGCCTACTCATGTTTTGTATTTTTTTATTATCTCTGTTCTCTAGGCCTAATCCTATCTATGTTTTCACTTTTCTTAATGGTACCTGAGGTTATTAGGCTTATAAATTCGTTTAGTTATTTAATTTTGGACATCGTTGACGTGGGGCGGCTAATTATATTTAATCTCGGCTCTCTTGGGTTTTAAGTAATTAATTTTTTCTTCTCTTTTGATGGTCCCCTCGTTCGTTTACTTTTCAAAATCGAACATTAATTTTTATTTTTTTCAATTATATTTAAGCACTTTTACACCACTCTTTGATGCTGCTTTCTTTATTTCATATATAAGTTGATATCCTTTCGAAGCTTGAAGATCTGTTCCTTAAGAATGCGTGGCCAGTATTGATCACCATTTATGATAAAGACGTTTTTCTTGATAAATAGTATTATAACTTTCAACTTTTGTAAGTAGCGCATAATACCTCCTGACTGTTAACGTACTTGGATCTACTTTATTCACTGTAGATACTATAACATTGCAATTTACAGTAGATATTAGAACATCACGTCTAAGGCATATTTATATTCAAACCTATACGAGATTTCAAACAATATCCGATCATTCTCCGTAGGGAGATAGTGGCTTCAGTGCAACCCATGCGGTTCACTGTAGGCATTACTTAAGGTTCTTTAAAGAGTCCCTTCGGCCGCAAGCTGCAACCCATTTCATTCCTTTTACTGTACATCCTTTCATATTCCCTTTCTTTCATCTTAATTTCCACCCACTTCTAACAAGTGTTTCATGTTGCAACTGCGAGGTTTTCCTCCCGTTACACCTTTCAAACCTTTTTATTGTCAAAATCCCTTTCAGCGCTGAATGACCTCATAGGGCCCAGCACTTAGCCTTTGGCCTAAATTCCATATTCTAGTCTACTATCCGAACATCATCTTTAAGCCTTGTGGACCAGTTTTATGCCCGTGACAGAATTTAATACCTTCCTAAGCATGTCATTTCCTCGTTGGACGAGTGGTTAACGTGCTCGCCAACCGATTCGGTAGTCGCGAGTTCGATTCCCGGCTCTGCTAACGTAGAATCAGAGGAATGTATTTCTGGTGATTAGAAATTCATTTCTCGATATAATGTGGTTCGGATCCCACATAATAAGCTGTAGTTCCCGTTGCTTAGGTAACCAATTGGTTCCTAACCACGTAAAAATATCTAATTCTTCGGGCTGTTAATTAATCAGCTTAGTGGTCTGGTTAAACTAAGATACACTTAACTTTTCTTCCTAAGTATGATACACCTTTTTATTTTGCCTCAGTGTAATGGGCCATTTATCTTCAGGCATATGGAATTTAATAAAAGATCTTGCCCCATTTGCGGTCCTCTTTAACCTCCCTGACCCACGCATTGCTCTTGCAGTTGCTTTTGTCGGAAGCGTTAAAGTTGCTAGCGTTGCAATGAGCGACATTTGCGAGTGTGTCTGCTGCAGCAGTCACTTGCAACCGGCAGTTGACATTTTTTTTTTTTTTTTTTCGTTTCCCTCGTTCGTAGCTGGTGGCCTTGAGAGGTGTATTATTCATTGTAATCTGCAGCTGGAGAGAGAAGTAACTGTAAACGTTAATATTATATAGTAGATTTCACAAAGTTTATCTATATCTTTATGTGCGTGAATGTGCGTATGTATATATACTTGTATATATACTATATATAAGTATGTATATGCATATATAAATATGTATGTATAAATATATGATTATATACATACATACATCACACACATATGTATATATATAATATATATAATAATTACATAATTATATTATACATTATATAATGATATTATATATAAATAAATAATTATATATATATTATATATTATATATGTATATATAAATATATATATGTGTGTGTGTGTTGTTGTGTTAGGATACTCGTGTCCAGTGGCCTAGCCAACGGACGATCTTTGCCTCCTACATGCAAAACTTGTTGTTAAATCCATTTTAACTTTCCTTGATGAAAGAAAAGCTTTCAGTGTAACAATATAATATATATATATATATACTATATACATATATATACATATATATATATAATAATAATATAATAGGTGAGTCGTAGCCAGGGTGGAGAAGGGGATTTCTAGCGGCTCCGTCCCCGAAAAAACTTACTTAGGGGCCGGAAGGATACCTTCCAACTCTCCCATTTTAAAAGGGCACGATGGTTTTGTGATGAAAAGGAATAAAGGAGGATACTAATATTATAATATATTATATAAATTATTATATATACATATATATATCTTTGTTTTGATGTGAAATTAAAGGAGGGTATCCTTGGAGTCCACTAATATCGAGGTTACATGATAAGTATACATATATATAAATTAATAATATTTATATAATATATATATATATATAAATGTAATATTAATAATATATATATATATATAGAGGGAACAGGATGGAAAATAGGCCATCTTTAGTTTATTGGCCCAATTTTCAAGGACGTTAAGTAAAATGACAATTACAAAATTTAAAACCATAAAAAGCTATATGATCTATATTTTAAACAAAGCGAAAAAAGAATAAAGGCATAAAATTAATTAAAAACTAAGATTTTATATATAAATTATATAATATCATATATATATGTATGTATATACGTAATATATATGTTATAATATATATTATATATATATAATATATATATTATATAAATGAATATATTTTTATGTAAACATTTTTTCCTAGTGATCTACGAAGATTGAAAAACCTATTAAAACACCATTGTAACAAACCAATATATTTGGACTAAACAGGTTTTTCTGTAATTCTGATCCACTGGCATGAATATGAACATTTGTCAAGTGACAACAAAAAATATAGCATACACAGATGCGGCATGACGACTTTGTTCGTATCGGGGGTGGCCCTTGTCCTGTGATAGAAGATGGAAGGGGCCAATCCTTTGTTTTTAGTCCTTGTTAGTCCCCCACCTGTGTATAGGCGTGTGGGTGTATCCGCTGGATCACTTGTTTTGAATCAGGTCTTTGTATTATTACGTCCGTGAGTTCCGAATTACAGTGTTACATGACGCGTTCATTCTTAGTTTGAATGGTATACAGTATATAAATATATATATATATATATATATATATATATATATATATAATGTATAATATGTATATATATATATATATATATATATATATATATATATTATATTATATACTATATCTATATCTATCTATCTATCTATCTATCTATCTATCTATCTATATATATATATATATATATATATATATATATATATATATATATATATATATTATATTATATAATGTATTGTGTGTTTTTTGCATAATGTAAATGAAAAAGTCTTTTTAGGTGTTGCAACTTTCATGACTATGAATTACAATCTCTCTCTCTCTCTCTCTCTCTCTCCATTAACTAAAAATCCCTGTCGCACGCGCGGGCGCACACACACACACACACACACACACATATTCCTGGGCGGGGGTATAATGTCGGTGACCTTTGAACCCGTTAATCGGTAATCTTTCTTACTTACTGTCAGCTGCCCACTAGCGATCTTTTAAGGTCTTTAGGAGATCAATGTTTTAATCTGCCTTTTAGGTTTTTTCTGCAGTGTGTGACAGTTTTTTGTTTTCTTTAGGTCGGCTACATAACGGAGTTTGGGTTTTTGCGTGTTGTATGACACGTGTGGAATTCGTTATACGTTTTGTGGAATACGTTAAATGTTAACGGGAGTCTTATGGTTTATTTGGTATGTGTGCATGTTGTTAATTGTAAATTGAATCTAAATTATTTCCTTATTTCATATATTTAAATCTATATATTATGTGTATGTGAATTGTAATTTAATTATTTTCCATAATTTCATATATTTTAAATGTATATATGTTTGAATATGTGTACATACATTTAAATATATTGAATGAGTACGGTTTCACAGAAATTATGTCTGACTCACATAAAAAGAGGCTGAAGCCCTAAGTGTATCTTGAATGGGATGAAATGACTCACATAGGGCTGAAGCCTAAGTACTCTTGTATCTTGAAAGGGATGAAATTGCGAGCCCCATGCCCTTTTATACACTGGGTGAGGCATCACGCCATTGGGTACCCAGCTCACTGCTTATTCCTGCAGAGGCACTTGCCGTAGTTCATTTGCTCCTTGGCAAATGACTTAAAGAATCTATAATTCACTCTTGTCTATCGTGAAAGGGGGATGAAGAATGAACCGCTGTGGCAAAAATCACATATACACCACACACACACTCATATATATTTATAATATTATTTAATATCTAATATATATAGATCATACATATATATACACACACATATATAGATAATATATATATATATTATTTTATATATACATATATATATATTATTATTATATACTATTATATATATATTATATATATATAATTTATATAATTTATATATATATATTATAATCAAAGGTTGGTCCTTTGTTTAGAATAAAATACCATACTCATATTATCTTTCTTCTCATGTGCTGCTACGGATGCGGACCTAGCTAACAGTAAATTTAACGAATGAATTAGGAATATTGAAAAAGAATATGTAAATTTGGACAGTTGAAAAATAATCACGCAATATAGCCATTATTCTCCATTTGATCTTTGACTAGCGTGTCGAACGGTTTGTCCCAGAGAGAGAGGAAGAAGAAGAAGAAAAAAACTCCCTGAACCTTTCCACTGATGTGAATTATGCCTGCGCTTGATAATGTCTTACAATAGAGAGACATGCTCGTGCAATATGATTTTTGATTCTAGTATATTATTCGCATAGTAGCCGAGTCTATAGGAAAAAGGTTTCTAGTTGTACAGTTAATATGTATAAAAAGAAATATTCACAGTGCCACTATTATGGTGCTAAATTTACACCGCTTTTACAAGTTGATACCGCAAGACTCTAATTCTGTTGAACTTTCATTGGTATGCGGGATAAGAATACGTCTTAAAATGTCTTAAAATGTCATAAAGTATGATTGGCATTGAAAGGAAACCAGCGTGAATAATTCATTATTTATATGTCGAACTGTAAATACCAAGGCTCCGGTTTCTTCCCTTCCCTTCCCTGAGCTTCTCGTGATTTGGGTTTTTAGGAAGTCTTTTCTTCGCTGGCGATGTTTAGCTAAAGGATTAATTGCTCATTTTGATAAACGTTTTTGAAAATAATAATAATAATAATAATAATGAATAATAATAATAATATAATAATAATATAATATAATAAGGCTTACTAAATCAGTTACGTTTTCAATAGATGTATGGTCAATAATAATGTCACTGTCATAATAATAATAATAATCAGTTGCGTAAATAATAAATCTCAAACATCAAAATAATCAAGTAACCAATGAATAATAATAATAATAATAATAATAATAAATATCAATAATAATAAAAAATAATAAAATAAATAAATAATATAATAAATAATAATAATGGTTTAAGAAAACCACAATGGTGTAAATGTAAACATAAATGAGAAAAATAAATACAAAACAAGAGCTTACGAGAACCTGCTCTATTGTCCTTCTCTATCTGATTAAAACACTAGTATATGTATATATATATATATATATATATATACATATATATATATATATATATATATATATATATATATATATATATATATATATATATATATAATATATGTTATATATATATATTTACATTTACACCATTATGGATTTCGTAATCATTTTAGTATCTCATGCTATTATGAGATTTTTATGAATAGTAATAATAATAATGATAATAATAATTGCATCAGAAGTAGCCTGGATAGAATGAAATCTCATCTTCAAAATAAAGCGAAGAGCTAGGACGACCCGAAACATCTTTTAACTTATAACCTCAAGTTATAACTTTATAGTGACGTGCAACTCACATGGTGCACTGTAGGCATTACTTGACGATCTTTGCTTAGCCCTTCGGCCCCTAGCTGCAACCTCTTTCATTCCTTTTGCTGT
Source organism: Macrobrachium nipponense (assembly GCF_015104395.2). Lineage (NCBI taxonomy): Eukaryota > Metazoa > Arthropoda > Malacostraca > Decapoda > Palaemonidae > Macrobrachium > Macrobrachium nipponense. The sequence continues at coordinate 27,621,191 of NC_087215.1, read as the reverse complement.
ACCTCCGTTCATATTCTCTTACTTTTATATGACTCTTTCACCTTCTCCTAACTGTGGGAGGTTTTCCTCCTGTTAAACCTTTCAAACCTTACTGTCAATTTCACTTTCAGCGCTGAATGACCTCTTAGGTCCCAGCGTTTGCATTTGGCCTAAATTCTATATATTCTATCCTATAACTTTATCGTTCAGATACTGACGCAGTACAATTAATTTAATCTTAGGTGTTTTGTCTTGTCCCCGCCCAACGTTTTATCGAGGCAATGATAATAAATCCCACCATAGCAATTAAATCACGTCTGGAAGGCAGCATCAGACGAAGAAAGGACATTGCTGAGGATTTCTCTTCCACAGCAGCAGCGATGCTGGAAAGCCTTGCGTAGGAGAGCAGGAGACTCATAGAGACTGACGCACGGTGTTACATTCCCTTTTTGGAATCCTTGATCTTTATAGAAAAGGGCGTCGTGTCACAAACGCCTCTATACCAGACGCTCTGGTTCGCGGGGATATGGGATTTGTGTTGGGTGTTTCGAAAGTTTAGTGCCACTGTGCTTGTCGTAAACTCTCGCTGGGGTGTTTCGTTTTTAGTGCCTTGCTGTCTGTCTCACCTCTGTGTCAGTTATTTTTTTTATTTATTTTTGGTGCTTTTATTTATTTTCGATGCTTTACAAGATATTTTTATCTAATAAATTCAAAATTTCAAAATTATTTATAGTAAAAATCTTAGAAGCAGCCAATTTTTTACATCTCTGTTGTTTTGTTTTGTTTTTTTATTGTATGACTGTACTTATACGAATTTTTATATGTATTTTTTATGCTGTCCTGAAGATATAATTTTGTCCAAATTACGAAACGTTGGCAGTAAAGGAAAATAGACAGCCTAGTGTTTGTGTGGGTTTTTTAGCCTCTCTTCATCTTCGAGGGAAGATAATATATATATATACTATAATATATATATAATATATATAAATATATATATAATATATATTATATATGTTGTGTGGTGGTGTGTGTGTTTTGTGTGTGGGTGTATGTATGTGGGTGGTGGTGTTGTGTTGTGTGTGGTATCTGTACTAAGCTGCTTGAAATCGTGGAGGTTTTTCTGCTTTTGCGATTCATTGTTGTTTCTGTACAGGTTGGTTCGGCCTTGATTGGCCAGGTAAAGGATGAAATGGCAGTGACGTTGTTTTTCTGGAGCCACAGCATCCTAGGGGAAAACGACCTTTTGGAGAGGCGCGCGCATACACCACACACACACACACACACACCACTCACACACATGACAAGGTTCTTAGAATAAACATTTGAGGATTTTCCAGTAAATAGTGAAGCTAACGGTACTTTGATTCTCGGAGAATTTATATTTGTGAATACTTATATATATTATAATCACTTTAGCACGTGATTCATTTATCATCAGTCCTTCGTCAATGGCTTGGAAAATAAAGTCGAAACCGGTCAGGACCTAATCCTTCGCCTCTTATTTTTCACCCTGTGGGATATATACATATGTAATAAGGATATATATATATATAATATATATATATATATAGATATTATATATATATTGGTATATTATATATATATTATATTTATATATTATATATTATATTAATTTAGGAATATGAGAAAGTCTTCCTTGATGCAGAGAAAAAGTACGATGATACTAACTCACGTTAGACGAGAACATCACAAGGAAGAATTTCATCTCGGCCGAAATGCCGCCAGTCCCAGGATGCTGACCTTCACGCGACGGTAAATGTCACAGCCACAGTTCTTACTTAATAATTAAATAGCTGTGTGTTGGATTAGAATAGGATTTCGTATCGCGCTTCTTCCTGTACGATTTTGCTCTGTCGTCGTGGAAGTGTAAAAGCGGCTGGTGCATTCTCGTAGAGGAAGATGTTGATGGAAATTCGATGTTATTGTAGAGTTTTGCTCAAAGTAACGGTACGAAGTGTAATATATATATATATATATATATATATATATATATATATATATATATATTATATATATATATATCTGTGTGTGTATTATATTTGCGTATAATATATATTATATATATATATATATATATATATATATATTATACTATATATATATATATATGATATATATATATTGTAGGAAGCCCACTAAAATTTGGAAAAAAATTGAAAGATTTTTATTTAAGCTTTCGGAGAGTAACATTCCTTCTCTCTTTCTGAAAGAGGGAGAGAATGTACTCTCCGAAAACTTAAATAAAAACTTTCAATTTCTTTCCAAATTTTAGTGGGCTTCCTACAACATAATTAGAACACGGATACAGTGTTTTAACTTTGCTATATATATATATATATATATATATATATATATATATATATATATATATATATATATATATATTTGTTTTTCCTTTTCACAATTTTTGTTGAAGGCGTTCGCCTTTGTGACATTGACTTCTTTGATGCTAACTTTTTCGTATTTCATTACTTCTGTTTTAAATCTTTCTTCAAATTCTGGATAAGTAAGCGTAGTCGTGGTGTACTTCTTATCCAGAATTTTGTAGAAAGACTGAAAAAGAAAAGAATTAAAGAAATATAAAAAAGTTAGCATTAAAGAAGCCAATGCCACAAAGGCGAGCGAGTAAAAAATGATATAATATATATATATATATATATATATAATATATATATATATATATATATATATATTTATGTATATATATATATCGTATATATATAGTATATATATATATATATATATATATATATATATATATATATATATATATATATATATGGTTCTTCTTTCGTTTTGAACTTTTTGCTATTATGAAGACGTACATCCACTATGCATTGCAAATGTTGATACTCTTGTAACATTTATTGAGTGTTCCTTAAAATCTAACGATTCAGGTTAATATGACTGGCACCATAATTCCACTTCCTATCTAGTCAAGTCTCATAACAAGTTATAAAAGAACAAGGAAATAAGATTAGTCAAGGGGATTAACCAGAAACAAAGCGATTGTTTTCTGCCTTGAGGAAGAAAGGTTTATTGAGTCGAGTACAGAATCAGTAAGAGAATTCCAAAGCAACATTTCACTAAACTGAGTAATTTCTACAGCAGATGTGAGATGAGGTTGTCATCCTGGTTTTACGGGTCCGGCTTGAGAGGAGGCAGTGGAATTACCTGCAAAAGAAAGAGAGAAAGTCGCCATGTAGGATGAATAGATGATAGAGGGGTGAAATGAGCATTGGATCACTTTACAGACGAAGTGACTATGTTCAATCCTTTCGAAGTATAAAACAAAAAATAAAATACCCCAAATAGGAGAACAGTACACTTGACTTTAATAACTGATTTAAACAATAATATTTATGACGTCTAAAATTACATTTGATTTTTAAGAGGCAGATTTCAATATTGTTTGAAAGTGAAGCTTTCATCGAAAATAAATCAAGAATTAGATGAGAGAGAAGACAAAGAAATTCGGAGAAACTTATTGGTATAGGCGAGAAACGCAGTGGGCGAAATAGCAGACCATGAGGAACACCTGTAGGGTTAGGAAAAGGAGCAAGTGTTCCACTATCAACAACAATAGACAGAGAGCAATTGGATGTAATACAGAAAAAAAAAGGAAGTTGGGGCATCTAATCTTAACGCCTTTCTGTATCAGATGCTATAGCGATGTCAAAACCGATGACATATGATGCAGTCGAAGTCACACACAGTAAATTACTAAACATCGGTGATATAGGAGAGAATGTCACCAGCAGATTATTCTTTACTTAAGCCGATGGAAGGTATTTGAGAGAGAGAGAGAGAGAGAGAGGGGGATGCGTATAATTTAGAATATATTAACTATTATAGTATTGGTTATTATTTTATTCGTGGAGTATTCGTATTCTGAGTCATATTACAATTTTGGACATTGGATTAACAGTCACCACGAGTGACTTCGTATAAAGGGGATTTCTGTTTCGAGATGTGATGATTGAAGATTTCTGCACTTGCTCGGCGTGTTTTTCTTCAAGATTTTAGGCTGTGTTGTGTGTGTGTGTGTGTGTAGAATTTGTAAATCGCTGTATTTTATTGACGTGGCCTCCAGCGAGATTTATAAATTCGACTCCCTTGCCAGATAGAATCGATGAATTCCCGTTAGATGAAAAATCCTATGGACCTCTGTTGATTTAAGCGGTGTATTTATCAAGAGCTTGATGTTAGTACTATCTTACTAAAAACTTGCTGAAAGTGAATATATAGTCCCTCTAGAGTCACACGTACACACACACACATCTATATATACACACACACACACACACACACACACTACATAATATATATATATATATATATATATATATATATATATATATATATATATATATATATATATATATATGTACACATTATTTGAAAACCGGAGGAATGACTTCCTCTGGAGCCAAGCGCATGCGCACCAGTCCTTATCCAAATTTTTTTTTTTTTCTGTGACAGCAGAAGGTATGCCAAGGTATGCATGAACACAGTATGCTGTCAATTACCCTTTGTATGTACCTGTCATGTCTTCTAGCTGCACGGAGATATTTGTTGGAGAGAGAGAGAGAGAGAGAGAGAGAGAGAGAGAGAGAGAGAGAGAGAGAGAGAGAGAGAGAACGCCTTTATCCCTTTCGAGTTTTTTTTTAGAGGTTTCCCCATATACTATCCCTAATACTGTGGGTGCGTTTTTATTTATGTCTGCCACGCCCTATTTCTCCATTTGTGTATGTGCTCTCTAACTCTCTCTCTCTCTCTCTCTCTCTCTCTCTCTCTCTCTATTAGCTTTTCTCCCTTTTCTCTCTTCCTTTATTAATGAATTCTCTTTTTTAGTTTTTCTACCTCTTGTCTTCCTTCGTGAATGAATTTCTCTCTCTCTCTCTCTCTCTCTCTCTCTCTCTCTCTCTCTCTCTCTCTCTCTCTTAGCTTTTCTCCCTTTTCTCTCTTCCTTTATTAATGAATTCTCTCTCTTAGTTGTTCTACCTCCTGTCTTCCTTCATGAATGAATTTCTCTCTCTCTCTCTCTCTCTCTCTCTCTCTCTCTGACACATCTTGACCCCATTCGTCTGACCTTCCGGCTGATTAGGTCAGCCTTACGGGGCGGGGCACGGTGTGTGTGTGTATGTGTGTTTGTGTGTGTAGTATTTCCCCAGAGGGGCGAGGGCCTTTTGGTATGGCCAAAGGTGAAACGACTTATTCGCTGCTAATTTACTTTATTGCAAGTCAGTAGTTCCCCCTTTTCTTGCTACGTTTGGCATTAAGAGGCCCACTTCCTTATGTTAAGTAAGAGACCTGTTGAGTCACTTCTTGGAAGGCCTCTCTTCGTTAGATTTAGTTTGTGATATATATATATATATATATATATATATATATATTATATATATATATATATATTATATATATATATATATATATATATATATATATGATATATACTATATATATATAGATATATATATATATATATATATATATAGATATATATATATATATATATATATATATATATATATATATATATATATATATATATATATATATATATGTATGTATATATCATTCATGACTGCATTTCAGTTATAACTGCTGTAATTTTGCAAAACAAAAGTGCAAAGAATTATTAGAAAAAACATGCCCAACAAGTATAAATTGATAAATAAAAATAAAAGATAAATAAATAAAAATTAAAGGAATAAATGAATAAAAATAAATAGATAAATAAAAATAGATTTTTTTTTATTCTACTCTCAGCCATGATGGAATTTCCAAATTCAAATCGGACAGGCTTCTTACTGTAATTTTTGTAACTATAGAATCTAAGAATAGGCATTGCTCTGAAATTATTCAATGAGAGATGTTTCTCTTGAAAACAAAATAAAAAAAGTTTATATGTATATATAAATAAATAAATAAATAAATAAATGAATATATATAGTATATATATATATATATATATATATATATATATATATATATATATTATATATATATATATATATGCATTGGTCAACTGGATACACCCCCTGTCCTGCCTCATAAACATATGTTCCAAATTCGAACCTTTGGGGGAAGTGATTTGAAGTCGTTAGCTAGAAAATCAGCAGTGCCTTTGTCGGCTTAAGCTTTATGTACCTGGTAGTTAGCTGGCTGTAGATGGTCTCTTTCTGGATGGTAAGAGATATTGGCTGTCAAACGCGTCTCAAAATAGTAACCGATACTATATGTATTGTTACGCTACTTGATCCTCCTCATGTATGTGTGTGTGTGTATGAAATCGTAAAATGTGCATGCAGTACATGTACACTGGAAACGCTAGCTTTCGAGAGCTACAAATTCCCTCAGTTTAGCAAGGTCGAGGCGACGACGGTTCGACCGGGAAAATCTCATTTAACGACAGGGAAGAAACGCCTTATTTCCCTCAAGGTCTGGGAGATCGGAATGTCGCACTGTGTGTGTGTGTGTGTGTGTGTGTGTGATTGTGCAGTAATTTCTCTCTCTGCCATGTTGGCTGCTCTGTCTCCTTAGTCATTTGTTTCGCTTATGAGGCGTCAGATTTTAATTCCCTTTGATTATGACGTACTCGATGCCGCGCCCTCTTCCTCTCAGTGGTTCATGATTATTTCTTTTCTAATACATATATGATTCCTCTCCCTCTTGTAAGATCACCTCGTGATACCCGTCAGGCAATCCCGTCCCATATTTCGTCTGTGGTTATCGGCCGGCCTCATGAGATTATTCAGTTTATTGACTGCTTCTTTATGCTTCTTTACTTCTACCAAATTGGAATTCTCTTCTTTCATTCTTTATCCTGACTGTATTATTCTTCATTGACGAAGCATTTTGATTCATTCCCATCCTTCTTCCTTTCTTGTCGTTGCTATTTTATTATTCTCCCATTAGCTCTTGGTCAGGAAAAGAGCATAAATTTGAGGAGAAACTGACTCAACTCTCCGGAAGCTTCCTAATGTAAGAATTCGGGCGGGAAGCACAGCCCAGTGAATGCAGTATTTCATCCAAAAAGCCTCTCCCCGTCCACCGCCCACGACCGAGTGATTTATAGACGTGAGCCTCCAAATCTAATGATAATTAATTTCGTGCCGTTCGGGTGAGCCGTTCAAGGCAGTAGTAGTAGTAGTAGTAGTACAAAGGAGCAGCGGATAAAACGCGCATGCGCAGAGAAGGAAATGGTCAAACGCGCCCGCTATCCGCTCGCTATTTCCTCCCTCCGTCGATGGCCAAAGCTCGCAAACTTCGCCCGGAGCGAGTGGCTTCATTTCTGGCTCTTTTCACGCTAGTCATTTCGTCGCTGCTGTCACCGCCCCCACCCCCCCGTGTTTTTTTTTTTTTTTTTTTTTATTTTTTTTTTTTCACTTATAGGAGGGGTTTCGGTTCGTATGATTCGCGAGAGTGTTCATTATAATTTACTCGGGAGCTGAGTTAATGCAATCATCCAATAGAGAGGAGTATTTCGACTATTTCGGCCGACCGGATGGGTGGGCTGCGCTAAGCTCAGTTTTGGGGGGGAAACACCTTTGTGTGGTTTTTTATGGCTGGCCGATTCGCGGAAGCCTTTGTTTGCCCGTAGCAATTCGCTTCGAATCCAGCAGAATCCGGCCTTCCGCTTGCAATTGCATGAAACGTAAACATATTTCCTAAAGGGCAAATGTCAGCCAAAATAAAACATATTTTCTAAAGGCCAAATGTCGGCCAAATTGTATTTTCTAGCCCAGACCCGGAGAAAGTAATAATCGAGTAAAATATGCGTCGAAAATGTTTGTCGTAATAGAGTTTTCTGTACAGCATATAATGCTGTATGAGAACCTCAGCCACGGCCCATGAAACTTTCAGTCACTGCCCGGTGGTGGCTTGCGTTGTTGTGTTGTTGGTACCTATAGCGCTGTCAGCAGTAAGATTATGGCTAATTAATTTTAAATCAAAATAAATATAAAAATACTGAGGCTAGAGGGCTGCAATTTGGTATGTTTGATGATAGGAGGGTGGATGATCAATATACCGATTTGCAGCTCTCTAGCCTCAGTAGTTTTTAAGATCTGAGGGCGGACAAAGTGCAGACGGGACAGACAAAGCCATCTCAATAGTTTTCTTTTACGGAAAGCTAAAAGGGGAAAGAAAGGGATATGGGAAACAGGTCATGGCTTTTAAGAAAGCGCTAGAAAGACTGCTGCCCCTTGAAGAGAGGAATGTTATAAGAGGCAGAAAGGGTAAAGAAAATGCCATCCCATTCAACTCACTCCGCAGGGGGTACTGCCTTCAGTGCACCTCATGTAGTATACTGTAAGCATTATTTAAGGTTCTTTGCAACGTCCCTTCGACCCTAGCAGCAGCCTTTCATTCCCTTTACTATACCTCCGTTCATATTCTCACTCTTACTTTCCAACATTTCCTAACAATTGATTCATAGTGCAACTGAGAGGTTTTCCTCCTATTGCACCTTTGAAACTTTACACTGTCAATTTCTGTTTCAGCGCTGAATGACCTCGTAGGTCCCAGCGCCAATGACCATGGCCTAAATTGTATATATTGTATTATATTCCAGTCTACGCAGGTGAAAGTAGGGAAAGTCGCTGAACCTTGTAGTCCCAAAGAAGGATACCTATTTCCACAGAGCGAAATACAGGATTTACTGTAGCCTAAGTATAGCGTTCTCCTGATAGAATTGTCCATGGAATATTGCACGCTGGAAATGATGAAACGAACCTCAAGGTTGAGGAGCCGGAGAGTGAAAATGAAAACCTCCGCCGGACAGACAACTTCGGCCTTCCAAGTCTTAAGGTCAGGGATAAGACGCCCTGAAGCCCCACCCTCAAAATCTATATGCCTCCGATGGAAAAGGATAAAGCGTCGATTTTCATGTAGATATTACCAAATGAATGAAGGACGTCCTCCTTAAAAATTATATATAGATATATATATATATATATATATATATATATATATATATATATATATATATAGATAATATATATATATATATATATATATATATAGTATGTATGTATGTATGTATGTATGTATATATGTATGTATATATATATATATATATATATATATATATATATATATATGTATATATGATAATGAATATCACATCGAACCGTGATCCATTTATATATCAATTCAAGCTACAAATGTCCTTTAATATCTAAATTCACTTTACCTCC
>NC_087215.1:27599488-27601988 GCF_015104395.2 Macrobrachium nipponense | reverse complement strand
GAATATGTTAACCTTCTGTGGGATTCTCTCTCTCTCTCTCTCTCTCTCTCTGAAACATACACGCACACACACAAACATATATACTTTCACAGATGAAATATAAAAACTAATTGGTATGTAAAATAACTGACAATTAAATCCTTATGGTCTTTCAGTATGAGAACAATGTCAGGTGGTTGTTAACCTAATACCATCTCTCTCTCTCTCTCTCTCTCTCTCTCTCTCTAACACGCACGCTCACACATATCCATGCGCTCGCTCAATCAAAAAAATTCACAACTCATTGGTATTGTAAAATAATTGACAATTATATCCTTGTTTAGGATTACAATATATGAATAGAAGCTCATTTGTTAACCGAATACCAATTCTCTCTCTCTCTCTCTCTCTCTCTCTCTCTCTCTCTCTCTCTCTCATATAGTACATACATACATAAATATTTACGCACTATCGTAGATTCCGCTAAAAGATTACTGATAATTATCATTGGATAGTCAGCCCTAGGTGTTGATGTGATTGAAATAAAGAAAAAAAGATGTGAACTTTCAGATGTATTCGATATTTGCTGTAAAAGCGCAATATAATTTTTTTACTGACTTTGCAAAAACCCAATATATCCTCTCTACTGACTTTGCGAAAGCACAATATAACTTCTCTATTTACCTTGTGAAAGCCCAATATTACTTCTCTACTGACTTTTCGAAAGCCCAATATATCTTCTCTACTAATTTTGCGAACTCCAATATATCTTCTCTATTTACTTTGTGAAAGCCCAATATATCTTCTCTATTTACTTTGTGAAAGCCCAATATATCTTCTCTGTTTACTTTGTGAAAGCGCAATATATCTTCTCTATTTAATTTGTGAAAGCGCAATATATCTTCTCTATTTAATTTGTGAAAGCCCAATATATCTTCTCTATTTAATTTGTGAAAGCCCAATATATCTTCTCTATTTAATTTGTGAAAGCCTAATATATTCTCTTATTTAATTCGTAAAAGCCCAATATATCTTAAATCTTTTAAATGAAAGGCGCAATATATCTTCTCTATTTACTTTGTGAAAGCCCCAATATAATCTTTCTCTATTTAATTTGTGAAAGCCCCAAAAAAAAATATATATTCTCTATTTACTTTGTGAAAGCCCAATATATCTTCTCTATTTAATTTGTGAAAGCCAAAATTTATTTCTCGATTTATTTGTGAAACGCATATTCTTCTCTATTTAATTTGTGAAAAGCCCAACCATATCTTCTCATTTACTTTGTGAAGCCCAATATATCTTTCTCGATTTACTTTGGTGGAAAGCCCAATATATCTTCTCATTTACTTTGTGAAAGCCCAATATATCTTCTCTATTTACCTTTGTGAAAGCCCCAATATATATCTATATTTTCTGGGAAAGCCCAATAATCTTCTATATTTTACTTGTGAAAGCCCAATATATCTTCTCTATTTACTTTTGTGAAAGCAACCCCTATATCAATATCTATTTACTTTCTGTAAAGCCCAATATCTTCTCTATTTACTTTGTGAAAGCCCAATATATCTTCTCTATTTACTTTGTGAAAGCCCAATATATCATCTCTATTTACTTTGTGAAAGCCCAATATATCTTCTCTATTTACTTTGTGAAAGCCCAATATATCATCTCTATTTACTTTGTGAAAGCCCAATATCATCTTTCTTTTTTGTGAAAAGGCCCCCCAATTATATCTTCTCTATTTACTTTGTGAAAGCCCAATATATCTTCTCTATTTACTTGTGAAAGCCCATTATAACTTCTCTACTGACTTAAAGAGCGACATTTTATTGAAGCAACGAGTACCCAATTCAATAGCCAATTACGCTTTGTCCTCCTCCTCCTCCTCCTCCTCCCCATTCCTTATTGTTAATTCTATGTCCTCTTCATCTAATTTCATTGCTTTTGTTATTCGTTCCACCTGCCTGTGTTACGAATTAATATTTTCAATATTTTATTTTATTTCTATAGCTTTGATTTTTCTGCCATTATGGCAGATTTCAGTGTTGTATCTTTTAGGTTTTCTCTTATGCTTATTTTTCTGAGAAATTTGTTCAGATAGTTTGAATCGAATTTCTTTTTTCTGTCTTTTTTTTTGTCATTTATTTACCCTTGATATTGGCGTTATACCCGGTACCTTGTCCAAATAAATATGAAAATAGTTCTCTTGACAGTTCCCTATCGGTTTTGCTTCATCTATCGAGTTCTGCAAGAGCGGTGTTTCTCTCTCTCTCTCTCTCTCTCAAACAAACAAACACAAGCAAACAAACAAACAAAATTTATGACTAATTGATAACTTATTGCCAATGATTCTCTCTCTCCCTCTCAAACTTTTGTTCATTACTGCTGTACTCTTAATCATATCTACTAATTTCTCTAACCTCTCTCTCTCTCTCTCTCTCTCTCTCTCTCTCTCTCTCTCTCTCTCTCTCTCTCTCTCTCGTTTTAATTTCCTACATATGTCATGACTTCAAGATTT
>NC_087215.1:27574488-27594488 GCF_015104395.2 Macrobrachium nipponense | reverse complement strand
GAGAGAGAACAATAAACAAAGAAACCTAGTCCTAGTGAGCATCAGGGCTGAGGGATGGAGCGTCGAAATTGAGCATCGACCCTTTGCTAATGGAAACAGACAGCCGATACGTTTCACGTAATGGAGATAATGGTGTAATGTGTGTACATTACATGTAATTATCTGTCACGTGCGTGGTATTATCAACAGCAATTGTTTGAATAATATGTAAATGGATTGTTTCGAAGACCTTGGCTGTGTTTGCAGTGGCCTCGTCGTTTCCTACATCGTTTTCGCCTTCGCTGTTTGGTCTCGGAGATTTTCTCGAACTGGCTCTTCAATATAATTCTTTGGAACCTTTACGTTCGTTCGTTTTACTGAGAGAGAGAGAGAGAGAGAGAGAGAGAGAGAGAGAGAGAGAGAGAGAGAGAGAGAGAGAGAGAGAGAGAGAGAGAGGTTACCGTAACTTCCCGACGGTTAGAATTTATTTCAGTAACAGTTTATGTTAATTTATGTTCAACTAACAAACTGAACTGAAAATTAGATAGGGTCTGCTCTGTGACTTTTAAAAATTTATTTTAAATTGTGAGCTGGTAGTATCCAGCGTTTTATTCTTCTTACGTTGTAAAACGTTTATTTTCGAGGGTTTTTTTTTTTGTATTAACATTAAAAATGTCCTTATGGTGCTACAAAAGATGCTGAAAGTTTGGTAATCACATAAAGGATTTTAAGAAAGTGGCAAGAATTATAATTATAAGCGTGGCAAAGTCTGAGGTAATGATGAATCACCCGATGGTAACAAACGGGATTATGAGAATATGATGCCATCATTGTAATGATAACAGTAGATGAATAGTAACAAAGAAATAAACAACAACAAAACAACGTAAATACCGATGATGCCACGAAGATGAATCTCCAGCCCCCAGAGTTGAAAGTAAAAGTGATAAATAAGAAAAAAAAAAACTCTATTAAAGACAGCCTTGTGGCCACTATCATTTTTCATCGTCTTTTCTACCATTTATTTTTTTCTCTAAAGACTCCTTCCATTTCAACTTCGGCCGCCTGTAATTATAGGACCTTTATTCGCTTTGAGTTATAGGGAAGGATGCCTATACATACTGGCCTTCCATGCCACAGCGGTCTACCTGTTTAGAAAATGGCCGCTGGGTAGAAGAGGAGAAGGGTGTAGTAAAAGTTTGTGGATTTAGTAAATGAACGCCGTCAGGAAGGATATTTACATATGGCGATGGGCCTTTTGTGTTGCATATGAATAGGCTGGTGGTGTGGAAGCTTTGTTCACAGGTGGTTGATCTTTGATTCTGGGCCTAAAGGGTAAGGTATACACACACACACACACACACACACACACACACACACACATATATATATATATATATATATATATGTATATGAATATAGAAGATATCTATCTATCCATCTGTAACTATGTATATATATAGATTTATAAATATATATATATAATATATATATATATATATATATATATATATATAAAAGAATATCACAGGAAAAATTATAGGCAGAATTCGTACCGAGCGCTTTCGTCCTTTTAAGCATTATATATATATATATATATATATATATATATATATATATATATATATATATATATAGATATATATGTGTGTGTGTGTGTGTGTGTGTATGTATATGCATATATATACATATATATACATAGATATATTATATATATATATTTATATATATATTATATATACTGTTTTAGTGTTATTTATTTATTTATATTTTTCACATACATAATAATAATTTTTTTTATGTTTTTTGTGTAATATTTTAATTTTTTTTAATGCAACTTTACTGTATATAATTTTAGCGCTTAGTATGTTTTCCTGTTTTAAGATATTCATAGATTTTTAAATGTTCTACGTGCTGATGTTCATTGAATTTTAAATATTGCATAATTTTTATGAATTATGCAGTGCGCTGTTTTATTGTTCGCATGTATATTTTTAATTATAGCCTTGAGGATGCGACTATGAGTCGTGAAACGTCGGCAAAATAAATGTACCTGAGTACGATGCCTTTCAATATGTATCCCCTGATGAGATATATATTATATTATGTATATAAAATATGCATTTATATATGACTGGTAAAAATGTTCTGTAACAGCAGAATTCCATCTAATAAAAGGAGCCCATATATATATATATATATATATATATATATATATATATATATATATATATATATATATATATATATATCGAACTACATATGTCCTTTAATATCTAATTCGCTCTACCTCGGAATTAATATATTTTCATATATGCTTAACCGAGGGGGAATTTATTAAGCGATAATAGAATTGGCCATCGACAGGCGCGAACCAGCGACTTCCCAATCCCAGGACTGGCAGTGAAGCCTTAAACCACCCCGACACCGCAAGAGATATAAGTTCATGCCGCCTCCTACCTGAAATACCTTTCGCGCGCACAGGTATTTTTTGTTATGGAGACTGCATCAACCCATCTCGTTCTCGGTGGCGTGGTAGTGCTTTTGCCCGCACGTAGTCATCAGTATAAGTGATTCAATACATATATCGAACTACATATGTCCTTTAATATCTAAAGGACATATGTAGTTCGATATATATATATGAATCACGGTAATGTGATAGACTTATATATATATATATATATATATTATATATATATATATAATATAATCTATATATATAAACCAACGACCCCTTTATAGTTCCTTTTCACATTTCATGGCACGTAATTTCCCCTAAAACACCGAAATCATTATATTTCTAAGCGTGACTGGGTACACTGTGACCGTTGTTACTTCATCAACGAGTTGGACGTGACCTGTAAACTGGGACGCCAAACGTATTTCAAAACAAAAGCAGGAACACGGAAGAGAGGGGAGCATTTGAAGCTCACTTTCTACCTATGTGACTTTGGAAGTGTAAAGTTATCATGCTAATTTAGAAAACATGCCCCAGTCCATACCATCTTTGTGTCCGGTTACCATAAAGGGAAAACTTGTACTTTATCCGGATGTGTTCGGTTATCATGTTGAAATGGAGCGGAACGAAGCTTCGGCCAAGCGCTTTCGTGTTTGATACACATCATCAGGGTCACGTAATACGGAAAGTCAGTCATAGAGCAAAGAAACCTTCCTGTTGACTCGGATAAAGGAAACTCAAGGAAAACGGTCTGCTTGTAAGTGAATTGTTTAAAAATGTTATTTATAAGTAATTAGTAAAGCCTTAGCTTGGACTTAACAGGGTTAGTGTTACGAAGTTTTTTAAACGTTTTCGTAATGCATGATTTTACAGTGCCCTTGCAATACACACACAAACAACAAACAAATACACACATATACATGCATATGTGTGTATGTTTTATTTACAAACACGAAAAGGGTAAAAACGTGATGATTATAAGAACAAAGTTACAGCCACGAACAAAGCAGGAAACGGTGAGTATTTTCGTCTTATTACCAAGACATTTTGATAAGACGAAAGTACTTAACTTCTCATATATATATATATATATATATATATATATATATATATATATATATACTATATATATATATAATATATATATATATATATATATATATATTACGTATTGCACACCAAAAACCCAGATCTTATATATGTACGATATATATATATATATATATATATATATATATATATATATATATATATATATATATATATATATATATATGTAAAGGTATTACAGACCTAAACCCCATTTATCTTGGTGATGCGTTAATTTCATTTTTCAATACAGACCCTGAATTTGACAAAAATATCTTCAGCAGTTCATCTAACATCTCTCTTGATGGCTGAGTGGACAAAATCACTTGCACCAAGGTGATAACCCGAAAAGGCATAGGTTTGAATCCCGGATATAGTATAGAAACATAGCATTATGTAAGTAGGTTCTATGTGGCTTAGTAGTTGAAAGTGTTAAGTGTCATTTGTAAAATAAGGGGAATTTTATCGATTATTTTAACTCTTAAATACATTAAATACACACGTATACATATATATTGTAAATATGTTTGGGGTATTTGTATGTGCACATGCTTTGCAGTCCTATACAGATAGACTCGACCATTAAGGTTTTAAAAATCTCTCACAGGCCTCCAAAAGGTAATATTCTTCTGCATTATTTCTTTCATCGTGTGCTACATGGAAAGCTTATACTTGCTCTTTATGAACGAGAGAGGGCTGCTTCCGCAATGTTATAAGCGTAATTATATTAAGGTAATTTCACTCCTGTTAATAATATTAAGCTTCATTGCGAATCCCTCTCAGCCTCTCGTGTTCTTCGCCAAGTCGTCTCCATGACCCGACCCTGAGTGATTGCGATGCCAGTTATTGAGAGAGAGAGAGAGAGACAGAGACAGAGAGAGAGAGAGAGAGAGAGAGAGAGAGGTTGCTTCAGATCTTTCTTTTGCTCCATTTACTCTCCTCGAGTAGCAATAGACAGAAAAGATGGAACATATGGTAGTTGCTGGCAAAGAGACGAAACCATGTTGAAGGATATGGCAGTCGATGGCAACCGAGGCTCATGCAGGTAAAGTATATATGGCATGGGCGCAAGAGTCGACCTTCGGCATCTCGTGACTCGTCGCAGTCTGGAGGCGATGATAATGATGATTTGACGATGATGGGTATATTGGTGCAGGAGGAGCTGTGCCATTGGAATAGCAGTTTTTTGGTGTTTTTTACGAACAATATTGGCAATTTGTTTTTATTTTTTCCTTTTTACCAACAGAGATGCATGTAGTTTTGAAAATTACATTAAAATGTAAATTTTAGTATGTAATATATATATATATATATATATATATATATATATATATATATTATATATTATATATATATATATATATATATATATATATATATATATATATATCTATGCTTTTGTGTGTGTGTTTGTGTGTAAGTAAATTCTTCTGTTAAAACAGGATACGACTCAAGTATAAAAGGGTCATTGAAAACGTTCTTGGTTAAAGCTAAGGACTATATCATTTGATAAATGTAATTACAACATAAGAAGTAACCCCTTTTGCAAAATATAGTCGCCTGTAAATTTCTGGCATCTTTATTTTTATTCTTTGATCAACTAAATGAAAATTTTCAGTCTCTTCTCAGGTTCATTATGTTTAACTCGCCCCGACATGATCAGGGAAACTGGTTTTGTTCTTATCTCAACGAAATTAATTTGAAACCTGGTCAGGACGGCAAGGTGACCTCGTCGTGATTATGGTATCGCTGGTTTGTTTCCCGCTATCGGACATCATGATTTCTTACATATTTCTTTGAAGTTGGATCTCAAGGCTTTGTGATGACAAGTGTATCCAAAAAAGAGCAAAGAATTTAAGAAGTTAAGAGGGCATTGTGGGTATGCATTTACAAATGTATCTGGTAAAAAATGACCAGTAGATTCTAGAAACGTGCGCGCGCGCACACGCACAACACACACACACACACACACACATTCACACACAGACACATATATGTATATATATATATATAATATATATATATATATATATATATATATATATTGAAGCATAGATTTATATATTTTCATGCTTCAAAGAGCTAAATAATTTTTTCCTATTTATGCAAAAAAATAACGTTTTAAATAATTACTTACGAAATGCTGTTTGCACAAGGAAAAAGTCAAAATATGACTGACACTCGAATTATGATTGATATTAAAATGAAAAAGAAATTAATTAGTGACTGATTCCGTGTTCTTTCGAAATGGCTCGGTAGAATGACGTCCACTTTGTTGTTGCTCACGTGAAAGCTTTAATTTAGATACTGTCAATATGATATACTACACTGAATTTTGGAGCTGATTTATTTCCTCCTCTCCTCCTCTTCTCATCTCCTCTCTCTCTAAATTACCTGTGTTATCTGTTTTGTGTTTCTCAGTATGTTAGAAAATTTAGTCATTAGATCTTATAAAAAATTAATAATCATATAGTGTTATATCGTGGATATATTTGTTGGAAACAGCTGTAAGCTTATTCTCTCTCTCTCTCTCTCTCTCTCTCTCTCTCTCTCTCTCTCTCTCTCTCAGATATTGGAAAAAGTCCAACATACTAATAAATGATGATTGTTTAGTGTTACATTGTGGACACGTGATAGCAACAGCTGTAAGTAGGATTACCTCTCTCTCTCTCTCTCTCTCTCTCTCTCTCTCTCTCTCTCTGTATGTGTGTGTGTGTGTGTAGGTGAACCGAATTTTAACGGCCACTTATTATGCGAGGAAAGTTCCTTTAAGAGCAGAAGCACGTATCTAAAGATTTCATCATTTTCAATGTTTATAAACCCTTCGAAATAGCGATAAGCCGAAACGACAGTATACTTTACCTTGACTGCATTTTCGGCCTTTAACCATTTGCCTGTCTGGCAGTTCGTAGATAAGGACGATTGAGTCCTCTCTCTCTCTCTCTCTCTCTCTCTCTCTCCAGGAAATTCTCCCGATAAAGGATTTGGCAAAGGATATGACAGGGGGGGTCTTTTGATAGTGAATTTGATATAGTGGCCCACAGTCCCTCCTCTGCGGTGTCACCTATATCAGCTCCCTGTTGATAAAGGTGTTACTGGAATCCTGTTTCTTTATCCAGTCAGTATCCCAGTACGCTTTTTCTTGCCTCTTCCTGTTGACACTAAAATCATATATCTTCTTATATGAATTCCTCTCTCTCTCTCTCTCTCTCTCTCTCTCTCTCTCTCTCTCTCTCTCTCTCTCTCTCTCTCTCTCTCTTCCCCCATGGCCTTCCAGACCTCTCACAACTCTGAGAATCTTTACTTCCACTCCCTTTCCTTTAAAGTAGGCTTCTCCACCTCCTCCTCCTCCTCCTCCTCCTCCTCCTAATGCTATCTCCCGGCCTCCCATTACCTAGTCCCTTTACAGTGTTAACATCTTCATTTATTAGCGGCGTCTATAAATGTTTCATCACAAGACGGTCTTCTTTCTCGTTTGACTAATTAGCCTGGGCACGAGTCTCCTTTTGTAATTAGTCTTATTTTCTTTGATTTCACCAAGCTTTATGTTACTTGCTTTTATAACGCAGCCTGCCATATTTCATGTGGTAGGTATTGTGGCACTGATTTGAGTGAATGGTTGTTTTGCATGATTTTTTATGTCTTCAGAAACTCACACAAAAACTCACACATTTTATTTTTTAGCTCTTATCTTCACGCACATATGTTCTCTCTCTCTCTCTCTCTCTCTCTCTCTCTCTCTCTCTCTCTCTCTCTCTCTCTCTAATATATATATATAGATATATATATAATATATATATATATATATATATATATATACTATATATATATATATATATACACACACACACACACACACACACACGAGTCATATACCATTACCGTGGTACATATACATACATCGAGCTACAAATTTCCTTCAATATCTAATTCGCTCTACCTCTGAATTACTATATTTTCATATATGTTAACCGAAGGGGAAATTTTAGTCGATAAGAAATCCGTCGGCTCACGGCGCGAACCATTGAACCCGTGAGCCGAAGAATTTCTTATTGACTAAAAAATTCCCCTTCCGTTAACATATATAGAGCGATATACTCTGTTTTTTTTTTTTTTTTTTTTTTTTTTTCATCCTGTCCACCCTCCTGTGGTGTTTGCGTATGGTAACACTGCGTTCCAGGCTTTAGATAGTTACGCTATGTGTAAGTTTTAGGTAAATAAAAGGATATCTGGGTGTACATTTGCAACTGAAGTGTTGTTATAATTTACTGTATGCGATTACACCGATAATAATCGAAATAAGATATTATGATTATTGTTGAATATAAGGTGAATGTAACTATCTAAAGCCGGGACGCAGTGTTACCATACGCAAACACCACAGGCGGGTGGCCAGATGGAAAAACATAGAGTACAGGTATTAAAGGACATTAGTAGCTCGATGTAATATATATATATATATATATATATATATATTATCATATATATATATATCTATATATTAATATATATATATATATATATGTGTGTGTGTGTGTATGATATTATATGTTTATATATATGTATATATATATATAGTATATGGAATATATATATATATATATATATAGATATATATATATATATATATATATATATATAAGTAAGGTGTGTATGTGTGTGCATGTATTCATGCTTTGCTGATTATGTTTATGATTAGATATGACTGCCAGAGCACTCAGGAGCACCCGCAAACATCAAACAGATAAAAAAAGAGTAAAACTCCTGCAGACTGCATCCGTTGTTTGTCCTCATCTCGAATCCGACTACACGTTCGCTTCCCGCCATCCAAAAACCATCTGGAGTTTGCTTGTTAATGTCAGTTTAAACAAGAAACACCGCTCAGCCCGAAGCTGACAAATAGCAAAGTAATGACTGAAACAAACATTTGTCCAGGAGAAACCGGACGGTCGGTTTCTAGAAGGTTTTCGGAACTCGAGAGGAATTGTAGAGTCATGGAGTAAGTTACGTAAGTATATCTGAGTTTAACCAGACCACTGAGCTGAATAACAGTTCTCCTAGAGCTGTCCCGAAAGATTAGATATTTTAACGTGGCTAGGAACCAGTTGGTTACCTAGCAACTGGAGCTACAGCTTATTGTGGGATCCGAACCACAGTATATCGAGAAATGAATTTTTAATCGCCAAAAATACACATTCCTCCGCTTCCACGTTGGCAGAGCAGGGAGTCGAACTCGCGACCACCCAACCAGTCGTTCAACGAGGAACTTTAGAGCCATGGATTGCAACTGGTATAAATATAATACATCTTACCGTGACTTATGAATTGTACATATATTTCTGATCGGTAGGTCGTTTATCTTAGCAGGGAGCACCTCCATCCATAGAAAAATCAAGACAATTGTTCCTTCTTTATTTCTATTCAACTGTTGAATCACGGATGAACCCCTATATACAGATATTCCTTTTACATCTTGACCCTCTCGGATGGACAGCGAACAGCAGAATTGACCAGATTATGCTAACATTTGTTTTAAGGAAGTGGTTTACCTTGCAAGCACCCAGACACTCAGGGCACATGCTAACGAGTGTAAAATCAGTCAAAGTGATGATAGTTCATTCTTAACAAGAAAAGCTGTCGAATGACCGTGTACAGTTTTTAGAAATCTGCATTCCACAGTATCAAGTATTATATAATATATATATATATATATATATATATATATATATATATATATATATATATATATATATATATGTATATATATATATATATATATATATATATATATATATACACTATATACACATATATATTATACAGGGGTGTCCATAAAGTCCCAGTACCATTACAAGTATTTATTACTCAGAAACCATAATATGACATAGAGTAATGCAGTCTTTTGTAGAATATTCTACATTTCCTCAAGTTTACATTCAGAGCACTTCATTCTAAAAAAAAATTGCATTACTCTATGTTATATGGTTTCTGAGCAATAGATACTTGTAATGGTACTGGGACTTTATGGACACCTTGTATATATACTAATGTATACGTATATGTGTTTGCTTCTATGTATGCATGTATTATTGAACGTATGCATGTCAGCTGCACTCACCTTCACAATTAAACTAAAATCAGGACTGCAGCAGAAATAAAAGTACATTATTTAATTTTTTAGAATTTAATTCTTGTGAAAAGTTCATATAGTCCTCTTTTTATACTTAAAAAAATAACAGTAGATGCACGTGACTATTATAAGGCCGAAACCAGAGGAAGATATATCTAGATATTATTTACTTATTTATTTATATTTATGTATATATGTAAATATACATAATTGCATACATAGTTCTCATATCAGTGTCAAAAAAGTCTCCATGGGTCTGGGTTCGCCCGGCCTCCAAATGGGCCTGCGTTGTAAAACAGTGTAGTAATTCAATTTATGCGATGGCATTGTTAGGCTCACTAATTACCCCGATTCGCGCCGGGATCGGAGAGTGACAGAGCGGATTGACAGCGGATCGATCAAGCGAGATGGATCGGTCTGTGTTGTTATCCTGGAAATCACTGCCGGCATTATTGTTATTTATTATTATATAACTGCTACTGCTGGTGCTTCTACTGTTGTTGATGCTGGTGGTGGTGTTTTCCTTTCGTTCTTTTACGTTTGTGATGTTGTTCTGCTTTCTCATCGTTCTTTCAGTTTGATTTTTTGCTACCTTAATTGTTTGATGTACTACAACTACGCATTTACATTATATATATATATATAATATATATATATATATATATATATATATATATACATATATATATATATATATATATATATATGCATATATATAAATATATGTATATCGATACTTATACATATTATATAAGTAGATAGAGATAAATAAACATAATAAAATCACCTCCAATCCGCATGAGGCAACGGGCCTCAAGATAGGTACATGTAAATAAAATGCTGGGAGGAGATGGAGAACTCGAAATAGAATGTGCTAAGTACTCAATTCTAGATAGTGAAGTTCAACGAAGATCAAGGAATAAGAGAGAATAATTTGGACTAACAAGCTGATGATGGCGACGAAGGCTGGGAGAGAGAGAGAGAGAGAGAGAGAGAGAGAGAGAGGAGCAAAGAGAGAATGTCACGTTGAGCTCAAATTCCACGTGTTTCCTTGTTAGACAGTTAGACAGTTTAGATCATTAAGAAATGAGAGAGAGAGAAAAAAAAATCAAAGCCGTGTCAGAGCTCTAATTTTACATGTTTCTTGTTAAACAGTTAGATAATTTAGATCATTAAGAAATGACAAAAATGGCAAAGAGAGAGAGAGAGAGAGAGTCCAAATTTCACATTTTTCCTCGTTAGACAATTAGACAAAGTAGATCATTAGGAAATGACAAAAAAATCCCCCCCACGGTGAAAGGTTAAAAGACTTATATATCTAAAGGCCTGCAGCTCTCGCCCTTTGCACCCTTTTCCACAAGTCATCGCTGCGACAGGGATTCCCTATTTTGGTGTCAGTTGGCTGGTATTCGTATTCCAGGAAGTTAATGTAATAAGGGTTCAAAGTTTTAGGAACTTACGTATGAAGGTTTGACCCCGTAGGGGGCAGTGGCATCAGTGCGCGCCTCACGCGGTGCACTGTAGGCGTCACTTAAAGCGAGGTTTTGCCTGCGCGTGGTTAGACCTGGTATTCGATAGACCTTGACTTAAAGGTTCGTTGCAACGTCCCTTTCGGCCCGTGGCTGCAACCCATTTCATTACTTTTACTGTATTTCCAGTCTTATTCGCTTTCTTCCATCTCCTATCCACCCTCTCCTGTTACACCTTTCAAACCTTCCTACCCTCAGTTTCCTTTTCAGGGCTGAGTGACCTCGCAGGTCCCAGCGCTCGGACTTTGCCCTAAATTCTATATTATCTTTATAAGGGTTTGACGTAATAGTCTGTGATTTTATAGACTATGGTAGCCATGATGGTGATAAGTAATAGTACTTATAAATTTGATGAAAATACCATCAACAGCACTTTTTTTTATTTGATTATTATTGGGAAGGTGATGATGACAGTTTTAATGACACCAATAACAATGGTAAAAATGAAGGCCATAACTATGATTATAGTGATAATGGTAACAATGGTTGTGTCACATTATTTATGATTATAAGTTTTACACAGCACTGTGAAATACTTATCATGTAAATGGGGGCAAAGATATAAGTACTGACATTCTTAGAATTTCATTTTAGAATGGAAATTAACCAAGACAAGCGAGGAAAATCATTCTTACTTTACCTTTCAAAAGAAAAATAGCGTCAACATGCTTATAGTAGATTCACATCAACCGAGCATTTGATGTCTACGCCCGTCCCTTACGACGCTCCTGATTGGCTGTTGATAAGCCACTCACAGGGCTGGAAACTCTCAGTCTCTCTCGATAGTTCACATAGGCAGGATGTGTGTTCCTCCTCTCCTGAGGGATACGTCTTTCAAACGTATACCTCAGGAGAGGTGGAACACACATCCTGCCCATATGAACGCTCTCGAGAGACTGAGAGTTTCCAGCCCTGTGATTGGCCTTATCAACAGCCAATCAGGAGCGTCGTAAGGGACGGGCGTAGACATCAAATCCTGACCTTATAAATTTACTGTTCTCAAAGAACTGTATAAACAAGTAAAACGTGAGCCGACGTTTCTTCTGCGCAATCGAGTTTTCTGTACATCATATAATCAAGGCCACCAAAAACAGATCTACCTTTCGGTGGTCTCAGTACAATGCCGTAGAAGCCGAGGCCCATGAAACTTTAACCACGGTCCGGTGGTGGCCTGGCCGAGATAGTTACCAGAAGCACGATCAAGGCTAACTTTAACCTCAAATAACATAAAAACTACTGAGGCCAGAGGGGTGGAATTTGGTATGTTTGATGATTGGAAAGTGGATGGTCAACATACCAATTTGCAGCCCTCTAGCCTCAGTAGTTTTTAAGATCTGAGGGCGGACAGAAAAAAATGTGGACGGACAGACAAAGGAGGCACAATAGTTTTATTTTTAAGAAAACTAAAATGCAAGAATTCAGAAGAGACATCTCGAGTAGTCCTGCTTGTGCCCGCGCTAGGTTTGAGTATTCTTGCTCCTACTCTTTGGATTTTGTCTGTATTAGTTTTCTGTAAAAATAAAACTATTGAGAGGGCTATTTGTCCGTCCGTCACTTCTCCTGTCCGCCCTCAGATCTTAAATACTACTGAGGCTAGAGGGTTGCAAATTGCTATATTGATCATCCGCCCTTCAATCATCAGACATACCAAATTGCAGCCCTCTAACCTCAGTAGCTTTTATTTGATTAAAACTTCAAGTTAAACCATGATCGTGCGTATTGCAGCGCTGTAGGACAGGCCACCACCGGGCCTTGGATGAAAGCTTCATAGGCCGCGGCTCATACAGCATTATCCGCTGTGCGGGAAACTCTTCGACGCATTTTTTACTTGTGATTTGCTTGAATAGATTGTAAATGTTTGTTCAAAGTTTAACGTTTAGTAGTTAATAAGGCTGAGACGCTAAACCTTTGCTTTAGAATTCATCTTTTATCCTATCCAAGGAGTCTAATAATACCAACTGAACACCAGAGACTGACCCGGCCTGACATTGACACCGACGGTAACCCCTGCTTGACCTGGACCTGAGATCCGCCATTCCTGTATATCAATATACTGATAATACCAGTATTGCCAGCAAAATCCTGTTCTAAATAAAAACATCGCATTAAGTATTATTTATATTTCCCCAAATATGAATATCGGCCAATTATTAAGAAGTATCGCTGAGCCAGGAAGCGAGTAATAAGAAAAAAGATAATAATAATAATAATAATAATAATAATAATAAACCTCTACATTGCACAATTTAAACCCGAGGGCAAACCTCCAAGCACTATATGAATCTTTTT
Organism: Macrobrachium nipponense; assembly: GCF_015104395.2. Taxonomy (NCBI): domain Eukaryota; kingdom Metazoa; phylum Arthropoda; class Malacostraca; order Decapoda; family Palaemonidae; genus Macrobrachium; species Macrobrachium nipponense. The sequence goes on along the minus strand of NC_087215.1, from coordinate 27,581,011 downwards.
TATCCATTATCTCGTATTACAAACGTTGACATCCGGCACAAGATCTAATGTCCACATCAGGGATTCCCTCAGTTCTTATTTAGAGGTTGACAATGAGAATAACACTTCTCGTCAAATCTTCTGACTGCTAACTGGTCGCCAAGGTAAACTAGTGTTGTAATTAGAAGAGGAGATAAAGTGAAGAAGTACAACCACATTAGTAGGGAGACTATACTCTGTTTTTTTCCATCTGTCCATCCGCCTGTGGTGTTTTTGTATGGTAGCACTGCGTCCCGGGCTTTAGACAGTTACGCTATGTGTAAGTTTTAGGTAAATAAAAGGATATCTGGGTGTACATTTGCAACTGAAAAGTGTTTTAATAATTTACTGTATGCGAATTACACCGTTAGTATTCGAAATAGGATATTGTTATTATTGTTGAATGTAAGCTGAATGTAACTATCTAAAGCCCGGGACACAGTGTTACCATACGCAAACACCACAGGCGGATGGACAAATGAAAAAAAAAACAGAGTATAATCGAGCAGAGACTTAGTATATTAGATTCAGAACAACATACAGCGTTTTTAATCAATTCAGATGATCAGTATTCAGGGTAGGCTGAATGTTTATGACGACGTGAATATATATACTCTATGTAAATAAATTCTTCTGTTAAAACAGGATACATCTCAAGTATAAAAGGCCCATTAAAACACTCTGGTTTAAAGCACATGACTATATTTCTGTGGGCTTGACTTCCGTCTTTATCAAATAGTGAATGGAACTTCTGTCATTCACTACTTGATAAGGGTGGGAGTCAGCCCATCGAAATATAGAGTCCTTAGCTTTAAACCAGAGTGTTTTAATGGGCCTTTTATACATGAGATATAACTATATGTATGTATAGACATTATATATAATATATATATACACTATATATATGTGTGTTGTGTATATATATATATATAATATATATATATATAGTATATATATATATAATATATATATTATATATATATATATATATTGCATGTATTCAAATCAGTCTTGCACACTGCTGGTGACACGTGGAAAACATCAGAGACTTGCTGTCTTCTTAGTCTACTTAACACATCCTCTTGAAGACAGGGAGCTCTCTCTCTCTCTCTCTCTCTCTCTCTCTCTCTCTCTCTCTCTCTCTCATGCAAGTGCTAACCCTGTACAACACACTTGTATACATGTGTAGTGTGTGTAAGTTTGTTTGTATGTATTGCAGACGACGAGTTAAGTACGCAAAATTAAATGCCAAATCAGTATCTAATGATCTCAGTTTTTATTTACATCTAGATTTTTCAAGTTTCTCACTCTTATAATATTCTAAATGTTTGAATGGATATTTGTCTCGTTTCTGTTCTATTGTTCAGGATTTTTATATATATTTTGACAAAGAAGAAAAATATCATATAACGTAAATAGAATCTGACAAAAAAAAATTAATTTTGGTTCCTCTTTATTGTGACATCTAAGTTGATCACCTTCGCGTATATTTTTTTTACGAGGCAAATGACGTAGGACATTAATATATTTTTTTTATACGGCGCTTTAATCAGTCTATTTACTTTACCAAGATACTAGATGATCTGCAGTTTTAGCAATAGGTCAGAGATAGGTCAGCTGGAAAGGTTTGTCATATCTTCCTGGTTGGAGAAAAATTCAAAGTTCAAGTATTTCAGTTTGTAGTCTCTCTCTCTCTCTCTCTCTCTCTCTCTCTCTCTCTCTCTCAGAAATAGTTAACAGTGCTTCGTTCAGATGAGGCACGTGTAACCGAGTCATCTCTCTCTCTCTCTCTCTCTCTCTCTCTCTCTCTCTCTCTCTGTCAGTTAACACTGCTTCTTTTAATTAGTAACACATATAACCGTGGCAACTCTCTCTCCTCTCTCTCTCTCTCTCTCTCTCTCTCTCTCTCAGTTAGTTAACACTGCTTCTCTTAATTAGTAACATATATAACCGTGTCAACTCTCTCTCTCTCTCTCTCTCTCTCTCTCTCTCAATTAGTTAACACTGCTTCTTTTGATTAGTAACATACATAACCGTGTCAACTCCTCTCTCTCTCTCTCTCTCTCTCTCTCTCTCTCTCAGTTAGTTAACACTGCGTCTCTTAATTAGTAACATATATAACCGTGTCAACTCTCTCTCTCTCTCTCTCTCTTCCTTCCTCTCTCGTCTCTCTCTTCCTCTCTCTCTCTCTCTCAGTTAGTTTAACACTGCTTCTTTTGAATTAGTAACATATTAACCGTGTCAACTCTCTCTCTCTCCTCTCTCCTTCTCCTCTCTCAGTCTCTCTCCTGCTCTCTCTCTCTCTCTCTCTGTCAATTAGTTAACACTGATTCTTTTGATTAGTACATTACATACCATGTCAAACTCTCTCTCTCTCTCTCTCTCTCTCTCTCTGTCAATTAGTTAACACTGATTCTTTTGATTAGTAACATACATAACCGTGTCAACTCTCTCTCTCTCTCTCTCTCTCTCTCGTAGTGAAAAGCAGTTCATTTATAAAATTCACCTTTTATCACGATGCAAATCAACATTAACTTGACGCTGTAGATATCTTCATCGCGTTCGGTTCACGTGAGAAATTTGGGTGATCTTCCCTTAGGTTGTTGTTGTGGCTGTTGTTTTGTTGTTTTGTTTGTTTTGCACTTAAGCTGTAAATGAAATGTCCTTTTACTTTTTGTTTATTGTTTTTATTCATATTTTTTTTTATCGTTGTGTTGCAATTTCTCGTTTTACTCATTCGAATATAATAATGTACTTTTATTTCACACACATATTAATATATATATATATATATATATATATATATATATATATATATATATATATATATTATATATATATACTCACCAAAATTTTGAGCACGGAACATACACCCTCGAGTCGAGAACCTGTATTATATATAAAACCATAACTGCGTTCAATCTGTTTTTTTTTTATATTTGCAGTTTTGCATTGTTTACGACTCCTATTGAACTGCAATGATTTATTAACCTTGGAAGTGTTTACTTATTTACATTGTTGGCTTTTTGTGTCCCTTATGTGGTTCCTTGCCTCTTTCTGTGAGAGAGAGAGAAGAGAGCGGATCAGTCTTACATTCAGTCTTCCTCTTTTATCTAGGCTTGGGATTAGCATGGCCGTATAACCTCTCATGATAAATAAGTGTTTCTTCTTCTTGCAATAGCTTGCAATATACGTTTGTGCTGAATGACTAGAAGAACTTCCATCGTTCGGTAATGAATGGGAGAATCTACACACACATATTAAATATAAATGTATGATATATATATAATTATATATATATATATAGTATATATATATATATATATAGATATATATATATATATATATATATTTATATATATATATATTATGATATATCATACATATACACAACCCCATACATGCATACCCAACCATCGTTCACACAGAATATTTTATATATATTATATGTAAGTTTGTGTTTGCGGAAGGCTGGTTGGGTATGCATGTATATGTAATATTTTATACGAAACAGAATAGATATGGTTTATTTTATCAATATCGCCTGAGTTCGAAGAAGGATTAGCGATCTGCCTTGCGACTCTTTCTTGACCAAGTTTTTTTTCCGTCGGTTTTTTGTCGTAATTTTTTCTTCACAATGTAGTTTCACTACCGGGGCTGTCTGTCATTTACAGAATTCTTAAAAAAGTATTTTGCAATTATTTCCATTTTTAACTTCACTACCGAGGACGACGCTTATTGCATTTTTAAGTTTTTTATTTATTTATTTTTTTTTTTGCCTAAGTTATTTGTATTCAGTGGGTCATGTTATTTGCTGAAATTTTACGTTTCATTACCGATGACATTTAATATATTTTTTGTGCTTTATACTATTATGGAATAGTCAATAATAGTATAGTGTAAAAAAAATAATTAAATGTCATCGGGTCGCAGGCTTTTTCCTATGGAATTTTTTATCCCTCAGTTTTTATTTACTATTAAATACACATGTTGCGTATTTAATATTAATTTTTGTTCGTTAGTCTTTTTATTTACTATTGAACCCGTATACGGTGCATTTTATTTATTATCTGTTAGTGCCATTAGTCGAAAAACTTAACGACCAGTCGATGGTTCACAGCTCAGATATTTGTCCTTTCTCTCTCTCTCTCTCTCTCTCTCTCTCTCTCTCTCTCTCTCTCTCTCTCTCTCTCTCTCTCTCTCTCTCCTTGAGTTACCAAACTGATGATATTTGTTAGAACCTTGGATTGAATGTCAGGGTTTTATAGGTTTTTGAGAGTAAGAGAGAGTGCATATCCTGAACTGTTCAAGTAATATTTGTATTATATGTTTATAAGTATATATATATGTGTGAATATATATAATGTAATATATATAATCTTATAGTATCTATATACATATATATATATACATATATATAGGACAGATATATATATATATATATATATATATATCTATATATATACTGTATATATATATTCATAGTCATAGTACGGAATTGGCAACTCTCGTGTATGTTGTTTTTTCTCCAGAGCCACCATTAATTAGGGAAAACTGTCTAATGCTAAAAAAAATACACTTGTGATTTTGCGTTTCCTTGAACATAATGTAGTACGGATTCGCAGAACTTAAAAAAAAAAGCAAAAAAGAAAAAATAAAAAAAAGTCCATACTGAAGATCACTCCAATGCACTGAAAGATGTCAGTGGGAAAGCGAGGCAGGAGAAAAAACACAAGTGAAAAAAAAAGAGAGAAGTTCAAAACTCCAAAATCTATTCGTCGCATGAAGTCTGTTTCCGTCATGGATGAAATACCAGAGCCTCGGCCGGCGATGTAAAGAACTTAATCACACGCCTCGCTTATACCTGCTCCTTCCCTCAACCCCATTCCTCGGTACCACCCGACCAGTATGGTATTCCCCTCCCCTCAGGAATCCCACCAAATCCCGAACCCACCTCCCCACCTTCCAGTCGCACTACACATCACACCCCCCTCCCCCCACATCGTCCCATATCCACAGCATGGCCACCTCCCCTCCCCACGCCCCCCCCCCCCACCACCTCCTCTCCCCGTCTAACCTACCAAGCTCCACGATCAGTCTCCATCCAGAGCGAAATACCAGGAAGTAAATCTCGTGGCAAGGCCTGGGATGGCTGCGTACTTGTGGGATGGGATGTGGGTGGGAGGGAACGGGGGTTTATGTAGGGGTGAGAACGTTCCAGGTGTATTGCACTTTTCCAGATGAAGACCACGAATCGGAGGAGGAAAGGGGGAGGAGGGGAGGGGCGGGGGGGGGGTGTGTAGGTGATCTGACGATGAAGGGGGACGGACCAATGCGTTTAGCATCATCGAGTGAGAGCATCCATGACCGAGCACAATGGAGGGGCGTTGCTGTGGTGTTCAGTCTGTGTAAAAGAGGCTTAGTAGAGATGAGGCTTTTGTTGTTGTCAAATGTATGTGTATATATATATATATACATTCATATATATACACTCATATATATATATATATATTATATATATATATATATATATAACAGTATTATATAAAATTGTTATATATATGTACCTTTCGCATTTTTGGGATAAGCTTATTATAGCCCCCCCTTGCCTGTTTCTACTGTGGCTGCGACCCATACAGAGACAAAATATCCGGAAACATAATTCACTAGCTTTCCCAAAGCTTCTCCTCTTTGGATTGTTTCTAGAAATCTAGCTGATAGTGATCTGATATATACATTATATATATATACATATATATATATATATATTATATATATATATATATATAAATATATATATATATATATATATATATATATATATATATACATACATATATTTTTAGTAAAAGAAGTGGTAACTAATCTCGTGTACTTTTTCCCTTTTTGTTTTTTTATATATTTTTTTTATTTTGGTATGTTTTGTCACTTGCCTTGCAAATGACTGGAGTCGCTGTCTTTTTTTATGACGCTTACATTTTTTTTATGTCTACCTGTTTGTTTATTTATATAGTCTGACGGAATAACAAAGGGACTAATGTATTTCCCTCAACCCTTGACTGTCAAAATTGTACGGTGGAGGAGGAGGATGAAGACGTCACTGAGACATTCAGTGGAAACTGGTGAACCTCTCTCGGTTCTCATTCGCCTTTTTACCGTTTTATCATCGGATATGACCTGAAATTCGGTGCAAATTATTCTCTTGTTATTTAAAAAAAATTTTTGTTTTGCTAGTTATTTGTGATTACATAAATGGCACCAACCTTTGCATCTGAGTGATTTAGAGAGAGAGAGAAAAAAACACCCAAGTTAGTAATACTGATTATGTTGTTACAGTTTTGGTAGCAGTGTAGGCTATTCCCGCTTGTTTTTCCTAGCCTATTTTTTTTTTTTTTTTTTTTTTTTTTTTTTTTTTTTTTTTTTTTTTTTTTTTAGGATTTTTGGTCAATCTTACTCAGTAAATGAAATATGCGTTCATGTACCCCGCATTGCCAAACACCATTCC
>NC_087215.1:27521988-27569488 GCF_015104395.2 Macrobrachium nipponense | reverse complement strand
CCCTTGACAGAGAGAGAGAGAGAGAGAGAGAGAGATGTCAGACTAGAATGGTACAAATAATGGAAGTTCATCCATATATGTATGTTTGTGTGTATATGAAGAGAGAGAGAGAGAGAGAGAAGAGAGAGAGAGAGGCGTGACCTGGCGTGGGTGGAGAACTCAGTCTCTCTCCCTCGCTCTCTAGCAATCCAGAGATCCCTCCCCCCATATACTCCCACCCACCCCACTCGTAGGCGTCTCGCGATCTATCTATGCATCGAGGGCTGTGGGGGGATTATTTCCGGATTGCTGACGGCCTTGACCTTGGTTGTGCCTGACTGTCTTGCCTGACCCGTGGAGGTCAACAACGCTTGCTCAACTCACGCTGCTGTAGCTGCTGCTGCTGGTGCCGCTGGTACGTCACAGGAAGAATAATTCGGGAGGCGAGGTCGCTCCGATATGGAGACACCCCGAAGAAGTTCTTCGCGCGGATCTCGATCATCGACGCTTGACGGACGATGTTTTTGGGAGAGGGGAATGTATGTGCTGAGGATTTGTGGCCGATGTTGAGGAAAGGATAAGATGGTTGCGGGGAATTTCAGGCGGTGCTGGAAATGGAAAAGGTTTACTGTTATAGAGGAATATTATAGAGTTAATGTTAGAAGGATGAAAAGAGTAAAGCACAGACGAGTAAGAGAGAGGTGTATCTTCCTCGTCGACGCCTGGAAGAGGAGAAGGGATGCCGTCAAGAATTATGGGTGAGGCAGATGAAAGAGCGAGGAAATGGCGAGTTGTGGGCGATGCCAGGGCAAAGGTGAGGTAGTGGTGAATAAGGGGGCAATGTAGGGGCAGGGAGAGTTACTGGGGATGCGTGGGTGATGCTTGGGGAAGGATGAGGTAGGGGGAATTGTAGGCAATGCTGAGGGAAAAAGCAAGAAAGTGAAGTATGGGGATGCTGGGGAAAGGACGTGATCGTGGAAAATTGTAGATGCTAGTAGAATAGCTAGGACATAGAGTATTGTGGGCAATACTGGGGAATAGCGAGGACATGGAGTATTGTGGGCAATGCTGGGGAATAGTGAAGACATGGGTATTGTGGGCAATGCTGGGAATAGCGAGGTAGGGGAATATTGTGAGCAATGCAGGGGAAAAGCTTGCTAGTGCAGAATTGTGTACGAAGCTGAGGAAGCAGCGAGGTAATGGAGTTATTTATGATACTGGGGAAAGGGCGAGGAGGAAGTAGAGAAGTTTGGACGATGCTGGGGAAGGACGTAGTAAAAAAAGAAGAAGAAGGGCGAGGAGAGAGTCGTGGGAGATGTTTGGGATGGAGGCGATAGAAAGGTGTGATGTTAGAAAAGATACTTAAGTAACATTGTTAAAGAAGGAAACAAACTGAAAAGTAGAGATAGGTGACCCCCTGAGATCTACACCAGAGTTCAATCAGTTGTTTCCCAGATCACGTGGCATCATTTCCATGAAATTCCCTAAAAAGTTCTTTAGTTTTTGCCCAGTCCTGACAGCGGACCAGCTGCAAGCAACACAAATATACAAGCAATTAAAGAGAGAGTAAAGATAAAAGAAGTGGAGAGAATTGAAATAAACAACTACACAAAGAAATAGATAATTAAACAGGAAGAAGAGAGTCGATTGCTTAAGTACCTCACGACCGTCGACGTAAATATTCACGTCCCTTTGTACAATAGCATCGGGTGTGCAAATCACGTTCCAAGCTTCGCATAGCAAATGCGTCGTGTTTATGGAAATCAAACACGGGTCAATGAATATATTTAACCTTGTTTTCATGATGACCGCGGGTTTAGAATATACGCGAAGGTATTAATGTGCCATGTGGGAGAAGAGAGAGAATTAGGGGGTTAGAGGGAGTGTTGTTATATACATATATATATATATATATATATATATATATATATATATATATTAATATATATTGTGTGTGTGTGTTGTGTGCGTGTATTACAACATTCAGATTCTTTGTATCTTCCTTGCACGTGTTTTGAGATCTTTTGAATTCGGATGTTATTTGCAACGAAACCGTACGATCTTGCTCTATATTTCTAGCCCAGGGCGAGATAGTGCTGTCAGTGTACCTCATATGGTGCACTGTAGGCATTACTTAAGGTCGTTTGCAGATTCCCTTTGGCCCCTAACTGCAACCCCGTTCATTCCTGTTACTGTACCTCCGTTCATATTATCCTTCCGCGTTCGTGCTGTCCACCTTCTCTAACAATTGTTTCAAAAATTATTATTTTAAGCGCTGAATGACCCCACAGGTCCCTTGGTCTTCCTCACTTTACACGTTTGTGTGGGCATTGTTCCACCAAAAACCTTTTCCCCTGTATGTCAGCAGTTCTTTCTGAAAGGGAATAGTAGCCCCACGACATATTTTTTTTTCTCGAACTCGGCAGACGTATGTACCATTTATTGTTTGGTGGGCTTCTTGGCAGGTAGACCAGGAGCGATCCTCCACGGGCTTTGCAGTGGTGAGCTAAGCACTATACCACTCGGCCACTGTAACCACTGGTTGAATACCTCGTCCAAAAGTGGGAGGTGAGAGAGAGAGAGAGAGAGAGAGAGTATGCATGCATACTGTATATATATATATATATATATATATATATATATATATATATATATATATATATATTATATATATATCATATCACTCCTGATTCTATGTGTAGGAATCACAGTTTTGTCACTTATATATATATATATATATATATAGATATATATATACATATATATATATAATATATATATATTATAATATATATATATATATATATCCAATGTAGCAATCTTTTTACATTAATTTATAATATATATATAATATATATTATATATATATATATATATATATATATATATATACAATCACCAATAATTTGTTCCATAAGAAAAATGATGAAAGTCAAATGATTGCCTAATATCCTGCATAGAAAAAGAAAAAACCTCCACAGCATCAGCTGCTTCATGTACCTACAAGGAGAGAGAAAGAGATCGCCTTTAGTTTTATCCAGTCGGAAACTGTGTCAAGTTCATTTCTCATCTCGTCTGGAAATACCAACGGAACCAAATCTATTTTGTGCATTTAAAAAGATTTAATTTTTCTTTGCAACATTCAAGCAAGAATCAATCTCTCTCTCTCTCTCTCTCTCTCTCTCTCTCTCTCTCTCTCTCTCTCTCTCCTCCTTCGTTCCCTAACGAGATGATCCTATCTCCAAAGTCCCTCCTGGCACTCTATTATTTATCTTCCATTTTGCCTAATAACTTGAAAGCCATGAGTTTCACCTATCAAGACTTTCCCAAGGGATCCACAGCTCAATGATTTCCTATTCCTACATCCCAATAAAGAGAAACTATATTTTGATCTGTTTTCCTCAGCCCTTAATAAAAAAGGTTCTGCTTTTAGCAAAAAAATATCTTCCACCTGGCAGTCAAAAGGAAAATATCTTCGCTGGGGGGTATTACCTCGCCATCTCTCTCTTAGGGGAAGATGTTGGAAAGATGTTTCCTCCTTCCCTTACCCAACAAAAAAAAGGTTCACACGACTCATAACAAAATGTTTTTCATTTTCCCCGTTCAGTGGAACTATTTTTGTCGAGTTATGTAAATTTCCTGCTTTCATTTTATTGTTTAGAAAAAGTTTGCGTTCTGCTTTCAACAAAAACGCTTTATCTCGCTATTCAGTGAAAGTGTCTTCTTAAGTCTTAAGGTAAATATTTTGATTCAGACCTAAATTACGTGGTAATCTCAGAGGAGCAGAGCAAGTGAGCATCACGGCTACGTTTTTTTTTTTTATTTTTTTTTTTTAGAGTTTTTAGAATGCTGGAAGTCGTTGAGAATACGAGAACGAAAAAACGCTGGGACAGAGAGAGAGAGAGAGAGGAAGGTGGGGGACACATTATCATACAACTCGCGATACAAAAGCCAAAAGTTTCGCCATCCATGCCATTAGTCGAAATATCTACCCTCTCCCCCACCCCTATCGACCCTCCTCCACCTTAAAAAAAAAAAAAAAAAAAAATAAAAAAAAAAAAAAAAAAAAAAATAATAAAAAAAAAAAAAAAAAAAAAAAAAAAACAGGGGATATCGCATGGACCCCTCCCTGCCACATCCCTGAACTTAGGGGAATTTTAGTACGACAACTGGCGAACCCAGCATCCCTGAACTATAACATGACAGAGGTCACACGGACAAACAAACACACGCACGTACACACTCACACACACACACACCGTGTGTTGCTTCTCTTTCCTCATCCCATTTTTGTTCTGGCTCTTCGTTATCTCCTTGCCTGGTGACCACGCCTTCCGCCTTTCCTCTCTCTCTCTCTCTCTCTCTTCCCCCTCTCTCTCTCTATTCTTTTTATTCAAATTTGAATTTGTTTTAGGATCTAATTTCAGTTTTTACTTTTCGCTTTTGCATATTTTCATGCAATTATTTTTTTTTATAAACGTTAATGGCTTGCTTTCCCTGTTTTACATGTGTATTCGCAATAATGTATATTTAAAAATAAACCTCCCCCTCCTCGCTCTCTCTCTCTCTCTCTCTCTCTCTCTCTCTACCTGACATGATGCAATCATACTTCACGGCAGTTGCAACAGGTCTCGTAAACGCTGATATTATTAGAGAGAAACTTCGGAGCCTTGTAAATATATCCGCCATTGGTCAAGAGGGCACGGAAAGGCGCAAGGAGTTCCTAGAAGTTACCTCTCTCTCTCTCTCTCGTCAACTTTGTCGACCTTATATCTTACTTTGGAACACGGCTCTGTTCGCTTCTGTTTCTTACCAGATTATCCATCATTCTTTTATTCCTTCTCATTATGTATAAATATAATACTTCTTATCTCTCTCTCTCTCTCTCTCTCTCTCTCTCTCTCTCTCTCTCTCTACACTCGCACACTCATTTTACCTCTCTTAATTTTTCGCTTTATGCGTTTATAGTGTCTAGCGTAAGATATTTGTGTCTCTCTCTCATACACGCACGCACACACAATCATTTTACCTGCTATTAATTTTTCGCTTTATCGCGTCTTTATAGCTTTATAGCCATAGGATATTTAATATCTCTCTCTCTCTCTCTCTCTCTCTCTCTCTATCATTTACAACGCTGCACACCACAATCTATCACTCCTCTTCTTTCCTTTATCACTCCTCTTTTACTTTAAATTTCGAAAATATTTTAGGTCTTTTTCCTCTCTCTCCTCTCTCTCTCATCTTCTCTCTCTCTCTCTCTCTCTCTCTCTCTCATTTTAACACCATACGCACACAACAAATCATTTTAACCTGCCTTTTTCTTAATTTTTCTCTTTATCACGTCTTTATAGCTTTATACCGTAAGCATATTTAGATATCTCCTCTCTCTCTCTCTCTCTCTCTCCTCTCTCATACACATACGCACACACAATCATTTTACCTGCTCTTAATTTTTCTCTTTATCACGTCTTTATAGCTTTATAGCCGTAAGATATTTTGTCTCTCTCTCTCTCTCTCTCTCTCTCTCTCTCTCTCTCTCTCTCTCTCACACATACCTCGCACTACACAATCATTTTTACCTGCTCTTAATTTTTCTCTTTATCACGTCTTTATAGCTTTATAGCCGTAAGATTTTAGTCTCTATTCTCTCTCTCTCTCTCTCTCTCTCTCTCATACACGCACGCACACAACATCAGTTTTAACACCTGACTCTTAATTTTTTCTCTTATCACGTCTTTATAGTTCTTTATAGCCGTAAGTATTTACTCCCTCCCCCCCCCCCCCCACCCCCCCCCCCCCTCTCTCTCTCTCTCTCTCTCTCTTCTCATACACATACGCACACACAATCATTTTACCTGCTCTTAGTTTTTCTCTTTATCACGTCTTTATAGCTTTATAGCCGTAAGATATTTAGTCTCTCTCTCTCTCTCTCTCTCTCTCTCTCTCTCTCTCTGGATGCAAGATTGCCCAGTAGGTGGGCGGCGTGTAGCAGTAACTCTCCAGATAATGGTCCCATCCGACAAGAGGGTTATGTAGTAATTTCTCATCGTTAATGAGATTTGTTCAGTGTATGGCATTGTCTACGGATGCCATTTCCGCTTAGGACTCTTATTAATTATTAAACCTCCTTGAGATACCTGGCTGGGGACATCAGTCACTTTTGGGACGGTTATCTATATATCCTTATCATTTATCAAAAGTTATTTGCATTTATTCTCTTACTGCTGATGTAAATAAGACTTTGATGTTATTTCGCACGTTAGAAAATGGTGTGCTATGTTAGGTTGAGTTGAATTGAGTTGAATATAGAATTTAGGCCAAAGGCCAAGCATCGGGGCCTATGAGGTCATTCAGCGCTGAAATGGAAATTGACAGTAAAAGGTTTGAAATGTGTAACAGGAGGAAAACCTCAAAGCAGTTGCACTATGAATCAAGTGTTAGGAGAGGGTGGAAAGGAAGATGAAAAAAGAGACTATAAAAGGAGGTACAGTAAAAGGATCGAAAGTGGTTGCAGCTAGGGACCGAAGGCACGGTGCAAAGAACCTTCAGTAATTCCTACAGTGCACCGCTTGAGGTCCACTGACGGCACTAGCCCCCTACGGGGGTGTTATGTTAGGGTGATGATCCGTAATTTTTATGACAGGCATCGTAGGTTAGGATGTATTACATATCTGTTTAAATACTGCTTATGTGTAGATACGTAGATTATGCATGGATGAGTTCCTCGTTAGACAAGTCGGTTACGTGCTCGACTGCCGATCTCAGGGTCCGGGTTCGATTCCCCGCTCTCCCAACGCGGAAGCAGAGGTATTTGTTTCTGGTGATAGAAATTCATTTCTCGATGTGGTTCAGATCCCACAATAAGCTGTAGGTCCCGTTGCTAAGTGACCAATTGGTTTCTAGCCACGTAAATCTATCAAATCCTTCGGGCATCCCTAGGAGAGCTGTTAATCAGCTCAGTGGTCTGGTTAAAACTAAGATATACTTAACTTAAGCATGGATGAACATGCACACGCGTTCTGATACTCTGGATGCGGGTTCGAATCCTGGTACCTGGCATCAGAATCATTTCATGATTCTTGCATTTGGATCCAAGTCTTTGTAGTGACAAGCGTATCCAAAAAGTGTGAAGAATCCGAGAAGTTAAAGAGGGTATTGTGGTGATTACAATTATATAAGTATCTGGTAAAATAATATGGCCAGTAGATGCTACGAACACATTCATATATATATATATATATATATATATATATATATATATATATATGCTTAAAAAATCACAGTAGATGCACGTGACTTCATAAATAAGTGAATTCCACAGGAAAATGATAGTCAGAAATCCAAGCGCTTTCGTCTTTACTCAGACATTGTCAAGGAGTTAATGACAATGTCTGAGTAAAGACGAAAGCGCTTGGATTTCTGACTATCATTTTTCCTGTGGAATTTGCTTATATATATATATATATATATATATATATATATATATCCTATATATATAGATACTATATATTTATTCTTGACTTTTAATTACCCTGACAGAAATTTTTCCAACGAGGCGCTGGTACCTGCATGGAATACCTGCGACCAACATTCCCCTCAAGGGTCACACTCGCACACCTTATCAATATTCATTACGGCACGACAGAACTGATGCCAAGCCATCTATCATGACCCTATCTCTACCGGATCTATTAATGGTCTGCTAAGGGAAGACCTGACGGTATTTATTTTGTTTGTTTAGTCTTAATCTTGTTTATTTAGTACGTGTAATGAGAACCCAGCTCGGAAGTTTGCCTTGTTTTTTATTTGTGGTTATTTTACTTATTCATTTTTTGTGTGTTTACTCAGTGCTCATTGCAAGAGGCCCATTGAAACCTTTATTTATTTATGCATTTGTTTATTTAATTAATTTATTTATTATTTTAACTTAATTTTTAATTCTGAAACGTAAACTTTAGTTTTATTTTGAAGAATATCAGAAATAATCCGCGTAGGAAATGAATAGACTAATTCTACGATTTAATGTAGATTATCGGAATATATTATCTATCATTATGAAGATAAAAAGTAAGTATATCTTAGTTTTACCAGACCACTGAGCTGATTAACAGCTCTCCTAGGGCTGGCCCGAAGGATTACATATTTTTACGAGGCTAGGAACCAATTGGTTACGTAGTAAGGGGACCTACAGTTTATTGTGGAATCCGAACCACATTATATCGAGTAATTAATTTCTAACACCAGAAATAAATTCTTCTGATTCCGCTCTGGCAGAGCCGAGAATCGAACTTCGGACCACCGGATTGGTAGGCGAGCGCGAAAACCACTCGTCCAACGAGGAACTTCTCATTAGGAAGGACTTAGGTGTAAGTAGTCCCCTTTAAGATATCATTGAATTTTCCTTCGAATATATCGTTAAATATCAAGAAGCAAGTTGTATGTGTAGACGCTTACTGAGCTTTTGAAGAGAGAGAGAGAGAGAGAGAAGAGGAAGGGGATGATTTTTAAATATGAATATCGTATGAATATCTTATGAATGGTTTCTTTCTGATGGGGTGAGGATTACCTGTCGAGGCCTCCCAAGAGAGAGAGAAAAATTTTTAATAAGTTTGTAAATACCTGTTTTTAAGGAAAGCTGTGTAATCAAGAACACATGAGAGAGAGAGAGAGAGAGAGAGAGAGAGAGAGAGAGAGATTAGATATCCTACCGTTTTAATTAAAGACAAGATAAAGAGAAGAATTAAAAGCAAGTCAAATGTGAGAGAGAGAGAGAGAGAGAGAGAGATTAAATATCCTACCGCTATAAACACGTGATAAAGAGATAAATTAAGAGCAAGTCAGATGAGAGTGTGTGTGTGTGTGAGAGAGAGAAGGAAGTAAAATCATATTTATTCATAATGAGAAGGAATAAAAGAATGATGGATAATCTGGTAAGAAACCGAAGTGTGCAGAACCGTGTTCCAAAGTGTTGAAAAGTTTGAGAGAGAGAGAGAGAGAGAGAAGAGAGAGAGAGAGATCCATATACCAATCGCCACGAACCAAAAGATTGAAGGATAAGGACAAGATGACTCCACACCAAGTAAGAGTCAAGTCCAAATGTCGAAGGTCACACACACTCGCAGATGTTGGTGGAAGGGCCTCGAAGGTCTTTTGTGAAATTAAACTCTTATTTTTATCCTTCTCTCTCTCTCTCTCTCTCTCTCTCTCTCTCCGGCGTTTCGTGTCCATTTCGCTCCCCGACGTTATGCTGATTTCCATTTATTCTCGCCACTTTTTCTTTTCTCTGTTCGGCTTCTTCCACTTGGGTTTTCTGTCACGTTTTCTGGATTCATTTGGGCTGTTGGTCACGTGTGTCTCTGTGTTTATGTCTGTACGCACGGGTCTTATTTTGCTTGCCTTAGAAACTGGTACATGAATTTAGGCAGTGTTTACCTGGTGGTCGGCTTCAGTGTTTGGTGTATGGAGGGATTTCTTCAAGCTGTTCCAATATCGTGATATGAATTAAGTTCTTGCGGGACTGTTTCACTTTCCTTTCGAGGAAATGTTATTTCGAAAGGAACGCCTCCAAATGAGACCTTGGTTTCGGCTTAAACAAACCCGCGAAGAAGATCCTCCCACCCTTTTCGAATGGTAGATTTCGTTCTGCTGATATTACCGAACATGGAAGCTCCTGCGGTCTTTGGAGGCCAGATCAAACCCCGACGAACCCATACCCGAGAATGTAAACAAAGCGCAGAAAAAAAGGGAGAAACTTTGCAAACAAACGAAAAGCGACTGAATCACGACCAAGGTTAGAATCAAGCACATGAACAGAATCAGCAAGACGAATTGCCAAGGTGTTTGACTCAAGGGTTTGGAATTGAATCAACAACGCGAGGAGAAGTGATTCTCAGATTAACAAGGAGTGTGTATGTATAGACGGTAGGCAACAAGTAACTCCCACTTGCATTAAAAAAAAAAAGGCCTAAATTTTCAAAAAAAAAAATTATTTGGTTTGCAAATGTGCGATTTTACGTGGATGTCCATTTGCGTATATGGTTTTACGTGCCGTAAGCCTTCGTTTGTGTGTGTTCTGATATTTATCCTATACGTGTGCGCTTGAGTTCCTGCACCAAAGGTTAAGGGTTGTTCTGGAGGAACCCGACTCCCTCTGTCTCTCATTACATGCAGGGCACTTGATGTTTATCATTAATTATCATGTTCTTAGAACTGCAAAATATTGAAGCATCTTCCTGCTTAAGGGATGTTCAGTCTACTTGATTTAAACTCTTCTTTGACTTGCCAATACAACCTCTCTCTCTCTCTGCTCTTAATTTTTCTCTTTATCACGTCTTTATAGCCGAAGCTATTTTAATATTATTTCTCTCCTTCTCTCTCTCTCTCTCTGGAAACAAATCTAATGAAAACATCTTGAAAATAATTGAAGAAGTTCCAAATAAAATCCAAGTGGTCAAGAGACTCATAAGAAAATTAAAATACATAAACCAACAAATATCCGACAAAGAAAATGAATAAGGTGAATCTTGCGAATATACTAATTGATGCATTAGGAAAAAGAAATTGCCAAAGCATGCAAAAACTGTGTAGGTTTGGTATAGCATAGTCAATCACAAAACCTAATCAGAAAATGTGCTGCATGCAACATTCCGACCCATCCACAGTGTGCTGAGGTAATACAAAGATTTGAAAGATACAAGAATTTTTTGTTCAACATGTCCTATCATGGATAGACAATGTTATTAAAATCAAGATTGAATGTACAAAAGTTGAGGATGAAGAAGAGAGGGAAGAGGAAGAAGAAGAAGAAAAAGAAGAAGAGGGAAAACGGAAGAGAAGTAAACAAAAATGAAATGACAGAAAAACAAAAAAAAAATAGGAAAACAAAGAACAAGATAAAAGTATGGATGCAGAGATACTCATTGATACTACATATTAGCAATAAACAAAGCAGCATACCTACGAAGAAATAAATTACGATATGACAACAGAAAAGCAAAATCCCTCCCAAAGAGGCTCTACCCAGATCTATACAATGACGGGAAAGAGGAAAAAATAGACAAGAAAGACAAATCTGCAAACCTTTGAAAAGAGGGAATTGCAGATTTGGAGAAAGATGTTACTACAAACATCCATAAGATATGTCCAAAACTATGAAATATATGGTAAATGTGCATACTTAGATGGATATTGGGGATGATTGCAGAGATCTGCATCCAAAAAATATGTAAAAACCTAAAAGAAGGAAAAGGATGTAAGTTCGACAAAAAATGCAAATATATGCACCCTGTAGCCATGAATCATAATCAAATAAAATAACCAACCAAGTAATAAAAAATCCAAAATAAGAAGAAACAAATAAGAGAGAAATTCAGATATCAGGTAAACAGAGAAAAGCAAACACCAATGAGATATGCAGAGGTGTCAGCAAAAATTTCAAAGCAATCAGCTCCGAAATTCTACTCAGATAATAAAAACTGTATTTATTATGCAAGAGGAATATTGCAGAACGAGAAAAAAAATTGCAGATTCGAACGACAAATTAATAATTATGATGAAGGAAGATCAAATATTATGGAAAAGTTTGGATTTTTTAATGTCAGAATTTCTGGAAATGAAAAAAAGAAACAACATACCAGAACAGGAAAGAGACATGGGGAAAATCCTTATTACTATCAGTATTAAATGAAGGAGAAAAACACGCAAACCATCATAGTGATGAATGCGCAGGGTTTTAGTTACGAGTAACTCAAAAAGAAAAATAGGAGTACTTAGAAGAAAACTAACCCAAAAATGAAAAGAAAATAGATATAATTGGAATATAAGTGAAACCTGGGTATTCCCAAGAGACTGGGAATGATGATCAAATAAAAGGGTTTCCAAACTTATAGATCAGATAGAAAAAATAGGAATCAAGGGGGACCGCAATATATGGGAAAGAGCAAAAACAAGGAAAATACTTATGAGAAATAATAGTAACTCAGAATGTGAACTAATAGCGGTAGAATTTGAATCTGAAAAATTGATGAACCATAGTAATATATAGACCTCCTAATACTAAAGAGTTTTGACATAATAATTTGAAAAATTGGATGATATGTAGAAATCACAAGGACTGGACTATTCTCCTATCTGGTGACTTCAACTTTCCTTTCGTAGAATGGAAAGGAACGAATAGGAGATGTGGTTGTACTTATACTATAAAAAAGAGAGTAATAGATGCAGAAGATAAGAGGCAATTTGAAAAGCTATTAGATATGGCTACTAGAATACAACATTCAACAAAAAATAAAAAAAAAAATCACCTGCCACAAGAAAGGAAAATACTTTAGACCTATATTTTTGTGAACGAGATGAATTATGTTAAAAGAAATAATAGTTTATAATGCGAGTATTTAAGACCATAATGTCATAGAATTAACAGTTCATTCCAAATCAAGTGAAAATAGAGATAAGCAAGAAATGAAAAGTGGGAAGGATATGGAAAATACAAACTTCTACAGTAAAAATATAAAATGGTCAGAAATTTAATGAAGAATTAAACAAGATTGGATAAAAACATTTTCGTAAGTGATGACATAAGGGGTAAATACGGAGATATTATATAAAATATTGGAGATAATAGTGGAAAAATTATACGAGAAGAAAAGTAAACATCATTCATGCATACCAAGAGACATAAGGATCTTGTTCCAGGAAAATCAGAAAGTGGAAAAAAGGTCTTGCAAAAGAAAAAAATGCATGGAAAGTTTATAGAACTAAAAAGTAAGATACAAAATGCAGAACAAAAGATTATACATCAAAAGAAAATGAAAAAACGGGACTTGGAAGAAAACAAAAAACCCTATTAAATTATTCAGCAAAACCACAAAAAAAAAACTATTATACGCATATGCGAAAGAAGATGATAAAAGAAGAATAGAAATAGGCCCTCTGAGTTAAATGAAGGGAGATTAACGAATGAAAAAAGGAAAATTTGCAACATACTGGCAGAACGATATAAAGAAGAGGAATTCACCCTAGAATAGATAATGAAGATAATGATATAGAAGTAAGGGATGAAAATAGTGAATATTTAGCTGACATAGATTATTTATGAGCTGATATTGTGCAGGCTATTTATGAAATTTAAAATAGCTGCTGCAGGGCCTGATGGGAATTATCCTGCTATTTTGTTTAAAGAAAGTAGTTCATTCTATCGCAGCCACTTGCATATTATTAAGACAAAGTGTAGATACAGGCAAAGATATATGATGAGCACAAATTTAGCATATATTACCCCACTTTCAAAAGTGGGATCAAAGACTAGAGGCAAGTAATTATAGGCCGGTGTGAGTCTAACATCACATATTATGAAAGTGTATGAAAGGGTAATGAAGAAAAAATATTATGAAACATTTAATAAAAAATAATTTGTTTAATAAAGGGACAACATGGTTTCGTACCCGGAAAAAAGTACACAAACCCAACTGTTAGTCCACCGTGAAAACATATTCAAAAATATGAAAAGCGGAAATGAAACAGATGTGGTTTATTTAGGACTTTGCAAAAGCTTTGATAAAGTAGACCTAATATATTAGCGAAGAAATTAGAAAACACAATATCTGGATAAAAGTAGGAAAGATGGTAAAAGAATTTTTACACAACAGAAAAACAGATATTTATTGCAACGACGAGAAATCGGATGAAGCCAAGTAAATATCCGGGTGTGCCGCAAGGTACGGTGTTAGCTGCAATACTGTTTGTTACTATGATTGAAGACATAGACAATAATGTTAAAGATTCGGTAGTGAGTAGTTTCGCAGATGACACAAGAATAAGTAGAGAAATACTTGTATGAAGATAGGACGCTCTACAAAGAGACCTTACAGTATATGATTGGGCAGAGTAAATAGGATGGTAAATTTAACTCGATAAATTTTGAATCAATAATTATGGAGACAGAGAAAGAAAGCTATATGCATATAAGGGACCTAATAATGAGACCATCACCCAAATAGGAAGCAGGTTTAAAGACCTTGGTGTGATGATGAATAGGAACATGTTATGCAATGATCAAATAGCAAACTCTGTTGGCCAAAATGTAAAGCAAAAATGGGAATGTTGTTAACGAAGCACTTCAAAACAAGAAAGCTGAACACATGATTATGCTGTATAAAAACATATGTTCGTAGTCCACTTGAATATTGCAATATGATATGGTACCCACACTATCAAAAAGGATATTGCACAAATAGAGAGTGTACAAAGGTCCTTTACAGCTAGAATAGAAGAAGTAAGGACCTAGACTACTGGGAAAGACTACAATTCTTAAAATTATATAGTCTAGAAAGGAGAAGAGAACGCTACATGATAATTCAGGCATGGAAACAGATAGAAGGAATAGCAGAAAATATCATGGAACTAAAAAATATCAGAAAGAGAAAGCAGAGGTAGATTAATAGTGCCCAAAACTATACCAGGAAAAATAAGGAAAGCACACAGGACATTAATCCACTACGCACCAGCATCGATAATGCAGCGTCTATTCAATGGCGTTGCCAGCTCATCTGAGGAATATATCAGAGTGAGCGTAGATGTGTTTAAGAATAAGCTCGACAAATATCTAAACTGCATCCCGACCATCCAAGATTGGAAGATGCAAAATATACCGGAAGATGTACTAGCAACTCTCTGGTAGACACTAGAGGTGCCTCACACTGAGGGACCTGGGGCAACCCGAACAAGATGTAAGGTCTGTAAGGTAAGGTCTGTAAGGTCTCTCTCTCTCTCTCTTATACACACATACATACACATGCAGTTGACCTGCTCCTAATTTTTCTCTTTGTTACATCTTTAGAGTTGTAGGATATTTAATTCTCTCTCTCTCTCTCTCTCTCTCTCTCTCTCTCTCTCTTTCTCAATATCTTGCACCTCGATCTGATGGATGCAAGGGAATTTCCCCTTCTTGAGGTACCTCCACCTAAAACCGTTCGTTGTTGTTTTTTGTTTTTTGTTTTTTTTCTCGTCATCACGTTGTGCTCACTGACAGACGCGCGCGAGCGCACAACCTCTCTCATGTCACTATGGTCTCGAGATTCTCGCCAGTCTTGATTTTTTTTTTTTTTTTTTTTTTTTTTTTTTTTTTTTTTGCGCAGAGCAGAAACTCGTTCGAAGGATCCGCTAGGATTAGTTATCGAGCCAGTTCGACGAAGTTCAATGCCAATTGTCTCTTTTTCCGAAAATAAAAGAAAATCTCTTGTAAGTGGAGTAACTTTAAAGAAAATGAGGCGGTCTTGACTGTCAAGTCATGGTTGGTGCTTCCTTCGTATGACTATTATTATTATAATATATATATATATATATATATATATATATATATATATATATATATATACATATATAGATACATGTAAATACTATATACGCATTAAGCTACACATGTGTATATATCTTTATTCGCTCTACCTCTATATTGATTTCTGAGGTAGAGCGAATTAGATATTAAACGGACATTTGTAGCTTAATGAGTATATATGAATCACGGTGATGTGATCAGACTCATATATATATATATATATATATATATATATATATATATATATTATATATAGATATATATATAATATATATACATATATATATACATAGTATATCATGACATACAAAGGCGCATCAACCATTTACAAGAGATCATTTATTTTTCAAAAAATTATATATACATGGATTACGCTACTAATGTCCTTAATATCCAAATCGCTCTATTTCGGAATTAATATATTTTCATATATGTTATCCGAAAGGGAATTTTATTGTTACTAATAATTTCGTCCTCTTATGTATTCGAACCAGCGCCCAGAGGACGAAATTATTTTCTACTAAAAATTCCTTTCGGTTAACATATATGAAAATATATTAATTCCGAGGTAGAGGGAATTGGATGTTAAAGGACATTTGTATGTAGTATATGAATCACGGTAATGTGATAAAAATTCATGTGTATATACATACTATATATCATATATATATATATATATATATATGTGTGTGTGTGTGTGTGTGTGTGTGTGTGTGTGTATTATATATATATATATATATATATATATATATATCAATATATATATACATACATACATATAATGTATGTGTGTGTGTGTGTATGTAGCTCAGTGATATTGCACTGGACTCAGATGTGCAAGGTTCGCTGTGCAACATTCCTGCTTAATTGGGAAAAGGCTTATGATGAACAAACTTATGTATAATTGTACAGTGTTGTGGGTGCGCGTTTGTGTGTTAAGATCCGTTCAGTGGAAGCGATTTTGAGGTCGACTTTGTGTTTCTTAGCTTTTGGTTTGAAGCAGCCAACCTTTGAATCTGATTGCCTCTTTTCGTTTCATTTCTTACCTAGTCTGAATTACTCTCTTGTTACTCCCAGACTTACTCTGGCAGTCACTCTCCAGATGGGCAGTGCAGAAATCTCATGTCTATTCCTTTCTACAAAGATCTGTCTCTTTGCCTCTTAGTCAGTCAGTCTGTTCCGTAAACTTAGAGTAAACTTAGATCTAGTTCGGTTGTTCAAATCCCCCTCCCCTTTCTAGAAAAAACTCGTCTCGCCCATAGTAGTTCTAGTTTTTGTCTCCAGTGCAAAACTCGCTTTCGCTCTTCTTATACTTTGATTGATAAGCATTCCCTTGGTATGTATGTACATTCTTGGGATCTCCTTCTTTTCCCGAAAATTCATCTGCTTCGTCTTTCTTCCGTTGTCATTCCTATTTTCAACTTCAGATCTTTGCAGATCCGATATTGTACTTGCAGGACATGGGATTACGTTGAACTTTCATTTGAGTACGAGCAGCGGTAGCTATATCATCATCTTCGGTGTTTTCTGTATTGTTAAACCTCTATTTCTGTACTAAAAACGATATATTCATCGTTTTAGTGCCTGTTCTTGACCACAAAATCTCTCTCTCTCTCTCTCTCTCTCTCTCTCTCTCTCTCTCTCTCTCTCTCTCCAGCAGCTGTACCTGTCCAGTATTCTACTTTTTTCATGAATGCTTCCAGATAAAACTTGCATAATACAGGTAACAGTAATAAACCTTAAACCAGAAATAGGAACAAATGGCGAACCCTGAACCTTCAGTGATGAATTCCGTAGGAGGGCAGTGTCACCAGTGCACCTCATGCGGTGCACTGTGGGCATTACTTAAGGTTCTTTGCAGCGTGCCTCCGGCCCCTAGCTGCAACCCCTTTCGTTCCTCTTACTGGACCTCTGTTCATATTCTCTTTCTTCCATCTTCCTTTCCACCCTCTCCTAACAATTGATTCATAGTGCAACTGCTTTGAGGCTTTCCTCCTGTTACGCCTTTCAAACCTTTATACTGCCAGTATCCGTTTCAGCGCTGAACGACCTCATAGGTCCCAGTGCTTAGCCTTTGGGCTACATTCTATATATTCAATTCAATGATGAAGTTTCGACTCACGAAAAATGTATCTGGTTTAGCTCTTACATCTTATACCTATAGAATACAGGCGCATTTTACTGAAGCTGGAACAGATCAATCTTCACCATCGTTGCATGTTGGTTGAGCGTTTTATATAATATTATATATATATATCTATTTATATATATATTTATATATATATATATAATATATTAACCTATAAACACCACCACCATATATATATATATATATATATATATATATATATATATATAGATATAATATAAGACTTACCACAGAGGTTAGTTCCTCGTGGACGACTGGTTTACGTTCTTGCCTACCGATTTGCTGGTTCCGAGTTCGATTCTCCACTCTACCAACGTAGAATCAGAGAAATACGCTATAGGTGATGTTGATAGGTAACCAATTTATTCGCAGCCAAGTAAAAATGTCAAATCCTTCGGGCCAGTCCTAGGAGAGCTGTTATTCAGCTTTTTGGTCAGGTTAAACTAAGATATACTTTACTTAACCACAGAGGCTAATGTTGAGGAAAGAACCTTATACGATCCATTTCCGGAATAAGGGAGTTGCGTTAACCTAAGCAAGGGTTTAGAACCTGGTGGTTACTCGATTGTGGATGAGAAAGACTTAGGGCTAGCAACTTTATCAGAAAGTCTCTTAAAACTGCCTGCAAGGTTATTATATTAATCGAGAAGTTAAAGGGTTTTGTTATTGTGATTTTTCACAATCATTAGATACACCAGCACGCACGCACACACACTCACACACATATATTATATATAGTATATATATATTATATATATATTATATTATATATATATATATATATATATATATTATATATATATTATTATTATATAATAATAATAATAATAATAATATAATAATAATAATAATAATAATAATAATGGTAATAATAAAAATAATAATAATAATATTTTGGAAGAAGACCCTCTTTTAAACAAATTCTGTTGAATAAAATGGCAGAATACAGCGAATTAATCTTATATATTATCTTTCCTATTTTTCTTATTACTCGTTTCTCTGGCTCAGCGATACTCCTTCATACTTGGCCAATATTCATATTATTCCCAATATGAATATTGGCCAAGTATTAAGAAGTATCGCTGAGACAGAAAAGCGATTCATAAGAAAAATTGAAAAGATAATATAAAAGATTAATTCTCTGAATTCTGCCATTTTATTCAACAGAATAATAATAATAATAATAATAATAATAATAATAATAATAATAATAATAATAATAATAATAATATGATAAAAGCCATAAACACATGGGCAGTGCCAGTAATCAGATACAGCGCAGGAATAGTGGAATGGACGAAGGCAGAACTCCGCAGCATAGATCAGAAAACCAGGAAACATATGACAATACACAAAGCACTACACCCAAGAGCAAATACGGACAGACTATACATAACACGAAAGGAAGGAGGGAGAGGACTACTAAGTATAGAGTACTGCGTCAACACCGAGAACAGAGCACTGGGGCAATATCTGAAAACCAGTGAAGACGAGTGGCTAAAGAGTGCATGGGAAGAAGGACTAATGGCAATGGCTACAGAGGGGAGAGCTAAAGAAGGAAACTGAAGGAATGATAACAGCGGCACAAGATCAGGCCCTAAGAACCAGATATGTTCAAAGAACGATAGACAGAAAAATAAACATCTCTCCCATATGTAGGAAGTGCAATACGAAAAATGAAACCATAAACCACATAGCAAGCGAATGCCCGGCACTTGCACAGAACCAGTACAAAAAGAGGCATGATTCAGTGGCAAAAGCCCTCCACTGGAGCCTGTGCAAGAAACATCAGTCTATTCCTTGCATAATAGTGGTACGAGCACCAAACCTGAGGGAGTGATAGAACAAAACTGATCACGCAAAGATCCTCTGGGACTATGGGTATGCAGGACGGATAGGGTGATACGTGCAAACAGACCAGACTGACGTTGATTGACAAAGTCAAGAAGAAAAAAAAGTATCACTCATTGATGTCGCAATACCATGGGACACCAGAGTTTGAAGAGAAAGAGAGGGAAAAAATGGATAAGTATCAAGATCTGAAAATAGAAATAAGAAGGATATGGGATATGCCAGCGGAAATCGTACCCATAATCATAGGAGCACTAGGCACGATCCCAAGATCCCTGAAAAGGAATCTAGAAAACTAGACGGCTGAGTTAGCTCCGGCCTCATGCAGAAGAGTGTGATCCTAGAAACGGCATACATAGTAAGAAAAGTGATGGAATCCTAAAGAGGCAGGATGCAACCCGGAACCCCACGCTATAAATACCACCCAGTCGAATTGGAGGACTGTGATAGAGCAAAAAAAAAAAAATAAATAAATAAAAAAAAAAAAAAAAAAAATAATAATAATAATAATAATAACAACAACAACAACAACAACAACAGCAATAATAATAATAATAATAATAATAATAATAATAATAATAATAATAATAATAATAATCCTACCGTATCTCGACCTCCAGTCATGACCGTTATGCCAGCTTAAAAACTCTACGTTTTAATCACAAAGAACCTATCCGATCCATTTTTCCCCTTACGAACAGAGGGCGTAACTGGCTTGCACTACTTCCAAACCTCGGGGAAACTGGACTCTCTTCTTTGTCATTTCCCTTCAGAGGGCAACGAGCTTTATAAAAATATGCAGCGGGGAAGTCCAAAATAAATCCGGAATAAAAAATAAAAAAATGAGAAGGGGGGAAAAATGCAAGATTTGTAGGATCTAAACAAAAACTTCGGAGTTTGAGAGATCATTAACCTTCTAATCATAGAAGAAGGAGCACTCCAAACGGTGTTTACATACATATGTACACCCATACATCCATACATATACGCATATATAGCATATATTTACATAAACATATATATATATATTAATACAAAAACAAACAGACATACACACACACACACACACACACACACACACATATATATAGTATATATATATATATATATATATATATATAGATATATATTTATATATATATATATATATATCTATACATATTTATAAATATGTGTTTGTGTGTGTTAGCTTAGGAAATGTCATAGTGTATCTAAAATGTGTTGTTAAAATCCATATATATTTGTGTGTGTGTGTTTATGTGTCTGTTTGTTTGTATGTATATATATTGCGACGAAGTGCCAACTATCTGGTCACTACACTTACCATTCATTAATTGTTACCTCACGACAGCCAGACACCTGAACCTTCATCACAGGTACTAAACGACTGAATACTCTAGAGGCAACAGTGATCCCTTAAACAACTTACCAGTATTGGAGAAAATCAGACTAAGTTCATCAAAAAGGTGTGAGGTAACCTTGTAGCTAATTAGATTAATCAAAGGGCATCACTCCAACAACTTTAAAAGTCTAAGTATTTCCCTGGTTTCAGAAGTCTAAGTACTTCCCTGGTTCTAACTCACTTTAAGTAAATTGAAGGAAAACAGCTTAATTGCCACTCTATGTTTCTACTTAAACCAATCATAAACCAATCATAATTATACAAATACTGGTGAAAAGAAACAAGAATTTTAATTACCAAAATTTATAATTAAACTCAAAATAATAAGTGAAATTCACAATATCAGGGGAAATTACTGTTACTTGAAAACAAAGCAAAGTTTAATTAAATCAAAATTAATTTATCACAAAATTCAAGAAAATTAAGTCAATCAAAATTCAAAAGTGTTAGGCAATAATTGAAATTTGGAAATTAATTCACAAGTGTTAAACAACCATAAAACTTGAAAAGAATTCTAAGTAAATACAAATTAATTCACAAGTGTTAAATTCAATTAAATGTCCAACGATTATGTAATGAAAATAACTAAGTTAATTAAACTGTGAATGCTAATGAAAACACAGAAAAATGTGGAAAATACCAAATTGTAAAAAGCACTAATCACACAGAATATAAAATAAAAACACACACTTAAGCCAGAAAAAATGAATAAATGCACACAAAAAATCACTTCAAATGAAACAAACACAAAACATACAAATTTGCAATGTGCAAAAATTGAAATCGTTTCACTCAAACCATTGTAACTATTAGTTTTTAGTTTTTTCCAAACCACTGTTACTATTAGTTATTAGTTGCAACTAATGAAAATATCACACACTTTACCTTCTTGGTATACCAATTTCCTTCTGCTGCAGCTTGTTCAAAAAAAAATTCACCAATTCACATATTTCACAAAAATAAGCGCCATTACACACTTGTACAATGTTTGTTTAGATTCCACAAAAAGCACTAAATAATACTAAATAACTCTAAGAAATATCAAATCTGAAATCGACAAGTTACGAGTGACCAATTTATGTTACGTTAATATCAAATCAAAAGTGCCGTGAGAGAGAGAGAGAGAGAGAGAGAGAGAGAGAGAGAGATCTGAATGCAATGTGGTTCTAAGTAACAATGAAATTCTCTTCCTTACGGAAGCTGGACAGTGGAGGTGGCACAAAACATTTTGGGCATACGAAAGATGATGCAATCTTTTCTAGAAGCTTCTAATATGACGTAACTTTACAGAGAAATCGTGAAATCTGCACGTGGTTTCGGCAAAGACTTACGCGTATGAAACCAGTATGCTCAACAAAGACATGTACTCGACGAAACAGACTCAAGCGAGCAAGATGATTGACATGTTTTGAAAACAACACAGAGACTGAGCTCCCTTAATCTAGAGGCGATGACAAGATACTGAAACAACATTATCTTGGAACGGACAAAGATAATCTCTCTCTCTTTCTTTTCCTACTACGTTATATATTCTTTTACATTATGTTATGCGAAATCTGAACACACATTTTAAGACATCCTAACTCCAAGCTATCTAAGGAATCTGAAAAATGTTGCAAAACTCTATATGTAACATTTTAGATAGTCAAAGAGGGGATATATGTGTTTTGAAAGTAGCAACATATAAACATATAATAATATATGTGTGTTTATGTAAATATATGTTATATATGTGTATATATATGGATGTATGGGTGTACATATGTATGTAAACACCGTTTGAAGTACTCTTCTTCTATGATTAGAAGGTTAATAATCTCTCAAACTCCGAAGTTTTTATATCCTATCTTGCATTTTTTCCGGATTTATTTTGGACTTCCCCGCTGCATATTTTATAAAGCTCGTTGCCCTCTGAAGGGAAATGACAAAGAAGAGTCCAGTTCCCCGAGGTTTGGAAGTAGTGCAAGCCAGATACGCCCTCTGTTCGTAAGGGGAAAAAAGGATCGGATAGGTTCTTTGTGATTAAAACGTATAGTTTTTAAGCTGGCATAACGGTCATGACTGGAGGTCGAGATACGGTAGGATTATTATTATTATTATTATTATTATTATTATTATTATTATTATTATTATTATTATTATTGTGTTGAATAAAATGGCAGAATTCAGCGAATTAATCTTATATATTATCTTTTCAGTTTTTCTTATTAATCGCTTTTCTAGCTCAGCGATACTTCTTAATACTTGGCCAATATTCATATTGGGAATAATATGAATATTGGCCAAGTATGAAGAAGTATCGCTGAGCTAGAGAAGCGAGTAATAAGCAAAATAGAAAAGATAATATATAAGATTAATTCGCTGAATTCTGCTATTTTATTCAACATAATTGGTTTAAAAGAGGGGTTTCTTCCAAAATATTATTATTATTATTATTATTATTATTATTATTATTATTATTATTGTTGTTGTTGTTGTTGTTGTTTTTGTTTGGAAAAACAAATAACGTATCTAAAAGTCCCCTCGTTCAATACCATTCATATATTATACGGTACATACAGACATATATTATATATATATATACTATATATAATATATATATATATATATATATATATATATATAATAATGATATATAGGTTTGTGGGTGTGTGTGTGTATTGATTTTAGTATTTTTAAAATACATACTGCTAAAAAATTAGAGCTTCATTTTATATAGATATAATTATTAATTTTTTTATTTTATTATTTTTTCTATCATAAATGGTAACTTTTAATTCCATTAGAAATTTTATTCTCTTGATTTTACCGTTTTAAACATTGATCATCAGAGTGTCTATTTTAAACTCATTATTTATATTTCCATTTCTATTCATTGTCACTATTGCGCTGAATGACCCTATGGGTCCCACTGCTTGGCTTTATGCCAAAATCACATATTCCGATTCCCTTTTAGACGATACATAAATATGTTGGCAATTGTTCTATGTTTTTGTTAGACATTCTGGGTGGTTATTTCTTTCCTCTTGTATATTTACCTAATTTCTTTTATTTTTTTATGCGTGTAATACATCTGTGTTGTTAGTGTATAAGAATCACACCGACTCGTCTGAATTGTTGTCAGATTATCTTTTAAAATCTTTATTCATTTGCTATTTTCTTCAGTTATTTCTTTATCTATTTTTTCTTCTATTTTCTCGGCTTTCTTTGTGCTCTAGTGCCAACATTCTGTTCTCTGGAACTTTGATTTCGGTTTGATAAGCGTCTATGAAAGTATACGTTCAAGGCTATAAAGAGCCTGGTGTGGACCTCAGGATCAGCAGTGACGAACTTATCTAAGCAAGTCGACGACCTTTGAGTCTATTCCATGTGAATGATTATATGGACTCAACTTCCGCCCCCCACCCCTCAAATATTTGAAGCTATTTATCGCGCTTAAAGGTTATGCATAATTTAAACAAGTGTGTTATACAGGGTGTCCATAAAGTCCCACTACCATTACAAGCAATAACTACTTGTAATGGTACTGGGACTTCATAGACAGCCGGTATATACTCTGTTGTATATCTATCTGTTATATATGAAATATATGAAACGTCCATATGTAAATTTCATACGCTTCTAATTTTTTTTAGGCTGTATACTCTCCTATTCAAGTATTCTGTATACAGTTCCGTTTAATGTAATAGTATATTCATTCCATATATGTATATTGAACTGAAATTATATGGAACATTTGCATATATCGAGATAATATACATTGTCATGTATATATTGTATAAGCATCTAAATTTTTTGTATAATCGCCACTAGTAATCTATAAGGATCCATAAGGTTATGCAAATTTTATACGCGCTCGTATTTTGTATATTTTGTACTCACCCTTGTCATGTATACTTTAAAGGCACCCGCTTCAGGCACACTGTCTACACACGTACACACCTGTTCTGCTTTTCACCTTAAGTGACCCTCAAGATTATTGAAGCAAATCCATACTGATGGGTAAATAACCTCTCTCTCTCTCTCTCTCTCTCTCTCTCTCTCTCATCATGATCATCATCATCATCATCATCATCATCATCATACACACAAACAGATACACAGAAGTGCTACAGGCCGTTTTATTTTATGGGGTATTTTTCATGGAAACTGGTTGATACTGGAACATTATCTCTCTCTCTCTCTTTCTCTCTCTCTCTCTCTCTCTCTCTCTCTCTCTCTCTCTCTCTCTCTCTCTCTCACACACACACGTGCTACAGGCCATTTTATTTTATGGGATATTTTTCACGGAAACTGGTTTGTACTGGAACATTATCTCTCTCTCTCTCTCTCTCTCTCTCTCTCTCTCTCTCTCTCTCTCTCTCTTTCTCCTATAACTAAGAATCAGATTTTTGTTACCTAACCATGTACTATATCGTTGAAGAGATTCAATTCTCGGAATTATTATGCACTCGGGGAGAATTCGTAGAATTTATGGGCTTAGATTGCATACATGAAAGGTCGTTCAAGAAGGAAAATGCCTAATGGAATAGGAAATCAATTCCAGGATGGTCTTTGGGGTATGTAGGAATTTCTGGAATTCATGGAAGCTGGAATTTACAGGGGTTGTGATGCATCATTGTTATTGTTTTTTTTTTTGTAGTTGTTATCGCTAGTATTATTTGGTTAGTTTTGCTGTGATTGTTAGTCTTGGCAAATGTATTTTCAATAATATATAATGATTTTCGTTAAAAAAATAATAGTGATAATTACATGTATTATTATTATTAGTATTATTATTATTAGTGTTGATATTGCTCTAGTCATTATAGTTGTTTTATATTTATTGTTTTAGTTATTATGGTTAATAATAATAATAATAATAATAATAATAATAATAATAATAATAATAATAATAATGATAATAATAATAATAATAGTAATAGAATATTATTATTATTATTATTATTATTATTATTATTATTATTATTATTATTATTATTATTATTATTATTATTATTAGGGAAAAACTCTCTATCACGAGAGTATATATAATGTTCTAAAGGGTCCACAATAATACAGTGTAAAAAGTCCGTGTATAATTTTGAAGACTTTACAGAAAGCTTTCGAACCCTTCCCTGGGTTCATCTTCAGTCCCAGGGAAGGGTTCGAAAGCTTTCTGTAAAGTCTTCAAAATTATACACGGACTTTTTACCCTTTGTATTATTGTGGACCCCTTTAGAACATTATTATTATTATTATTATCGTTGGTATTGCTCTTGTTATTGTAGTTGTTTTTACATTTGTTTTAATTATTGTAGTTTTGTCGTTCTTATTTTCCTAGCTATGCTTTGATAATCTCGCTTTGAGCTATGTTGTTTTTACCATTGTTATAAATCTACCATTTGCAATTGTTCTCTCTTACACATTGTAGACTGGCCTCAGTCCAGAGCCACGAAGGAATGATATTGGAAGTCAGCAAAAAAAAAAAAAAAAAAACTGCTTTTAACCTAAGGCGATCTTTTTATCCGTCTCACTGCCAATGCACTTACAATCGCCGGCGCGCACGCAATTGCACGCTCGAGCTATCTCAGAATTGCGAGCGCTTCTAGAGGTGACCGGTAGGTACCGGATCCCGGATATCGTTAGTTCTGCCATGTTTGTGGTCTGGTAGTAGCTACCCTATGTTGTCATGCGTAAATTGATATAGTATATACTGTATATATGTGTATATATATGTAATATATAAAATATATTTATATATATATATATATACTATATATATATATATATATATATATAATATAAATCTGGAGGATGAAACTGTTGGGCATTTTTCTTACAAAATCTTCTTTACATTTTCCTGTGTTGGATTACAATCGAATTAGCATATCCTTCGTGCCTAATGAAGATTCCAGCCGTTATACATATGTATTTGGATGTATGATTATATACTAATTTTATGTATATATGTATATATATATGTATATATATATATATATATATATATATATATATATATATATATATATATATATATATATATATATAGTATATTTGTATGTATGGCCATATATATTTATCACATCACCGTGATTCATATACATGCGTACATACATTAAGCTACAAATGTCCTTTAATATCCAATTCGATCTATCTCAGAATTAATATATTTCATATATGTTAACCGAATGGAATTTTTTAGTTGATAATAATTTCGTCCTCTCGTGGGTTCGAACCAGCGCCAGCGGACAGAGGAGAAATCAGGATTCAGTGACATTACCGACTCTTGAACACGAGACCAAGAAATATTATCAACAAAAAAAAAAAAAAAAAAAAAAAAAACTCCCCTTCGGTTAACATATATGAAAATATATTAATTTCGAGGTAGAGCGAATTGGATATTAAAGGACATTTATAGAATAGCTATATATATATATATATATATATATATATATATATATATATATATATATATATAAAGTCATATCACATTTCCGTGATTCATATACATATATCGAGCTACAATGTCCTTTAATATCTAATTCGTCTCACCTCGGAATTAATATATTTTCATATATGCTTAACCGAAGGGGAATTTTTTTTTCTCGATAATAGGACTTGCCTGGACCAGGGCGCGAACCCATGGATCCTTTCAAATCCAGGAACGTCAGTTAAGCTTTTACCTACTACACCACCGCGAGAGGTAAAAGCTTCCCTGACGTTCCTGGATTTGAAAGGATCCATGGGTTCGCGCCCTGGTCCAGGTAAGTCTATTATCGAGAAAACAAAAAATACCCCTTCGGTTAAGCATATATGAAAATATATTAATTTCGAGGTAGAGCGAATTGGATATTAATGGACATTTGTAGCTTAATGCATATATATTATATATATATATATATATATATATATATATATATATATATAGATATAATATATATATATATATATATATTACATTCCACTACACGCATCCTTCATCTTCTCTTGAGGGATTAGAGCAAGAAGGATAATACAGCCTTCTGACTTCTTAGCAACTTCCTTTATAGTAGCGAGATTACTCTCCCATCCAAGATCTCCAGATAGGTCTATTTAGACCGTGCTCAATCTCACACACCCCCCCCCCCCCCCCCACCCCTGCCCCTGCCTCCCAGACCGAATCAGAACAGTAAACGGAAGTTGAGTGCTGCACTGTGTATCCGTCTCTCTGTCTGTTTTTCTAGATGAACAGATGTACTATAGATAAATGTAACCTTGATAATGGTACAAAGTGAAGTAGTAGGAAGACAAGAGAAGTGAATAGCAGTTATTTAATTGGAAAAAGGAAGCTACTGGGTTTTTCAGACATGATCTCCCTAGAACTGATGGATTGTCGAAGGATTCAGGATTAATGGAGTATTAATCTTGGGAGGATTAAAGACTCCTTATGCGCGCTCTTTTCCCCCAGATGTATTTAAGTACAAGGAGTATTTTTACCAAGAAGCATTTTTACATTGAGTATTTTCACTAAGAGTATTTGGATCATGTCATGATTAACGAACCCACTATTTTTCCTTATATATATATATATATATATATATACATATATATATATATATATAGAAATATATATATATATACATATATATATATATAGATATAATATGCATATGTATATCTATAAATCAAATTGGTATAACACTGTCTTGAAAAATAGTGGGTCGCTAATCTTGATATCATCCGAGTATTTTTTACACATATTTATTACAAAGAATATTTTTTACAAGTACTATTTTGACAAAAAAGATAGTGAATTAAAGGATATAGGGTCACGTAGTTCGCAGGGGAAATCCAGATGTCGAAATATTAACCTTTTGAAATAGGTCTCATGAATATCTGTCTGCAAGAGTAGGAAAACTCGGTGGGTGGCTTCTCAGTGAAGGCGGCTTCAAGTATACTATAGACTTTTGGATCTATAAGTGGTGGTGGCGATGTCTACAAATCTGTGATGCATAATATTATATTTGGTAGTAAGTACTGGTATTATGGTTCAAAATGGCATTATTCGTATGTCTGTATGTTATCGACGCTTTCGTTATGTATGTATGTATATATATATATATATATATATATATATATATATATATAAACCCCCTATGTTTTATATGCATAAATATAATATATATATATACTTATATTATATACATACATTATATATATATATATATATATATATATATATCCCATAAAATACTATTTGAAAGTTGGGACCAGATATTCCGAGCATTTATTACAGAATTTATAATATCCAATAAAGGTTACCCATAAAAACACTAATCTTTATATATATGTATGTATGTGTGTGTGTATGTGTACGTTAGTGTTTAGAGAGGGAGAGTAAGTTTATTTTGGGGAGAATAGCATATAAACAATCATTGTTTATATGCCTATGTCTATGATGTTTCTTCCATTTTGTGATAAGCATTATTAACAGCTGAACCGGGAGTTGCCTGACCACTAAAACCAAAGTGATGACCCTTCCTAACATTTCTTTTTCTATGAAGTTATCCAAGGATGGGATCTTAAAGAAAAAATCGAAATCCTTCTTCTGGATTGTCGTCATAATAAGAAAGAAACTTGGATCTTGACTGCAAGCAGCTTTTTCAACCACGTGGTCAGGGTACTTGAGGGACTACGAAAAGTTCCCTTCAAGTTTGGAGTTTTTTTTTTTTTTTTTTTTTTTTTTTTTTTTTTTTTTTTTACACCCGAACGTAACCTTTTAAGATTCAAGCGAATGGCTTTATGTTTATTACTGAATTCGTATGGATTGTTATTTATTTGTTTTTAGAACCCAGAAGCTATTTGCATTCCTCATACGTTGGAATTGTAATTGGAATATAGAGTTTAGGCAAAATGTCAAGCACTGGGACCCATGAGGTCATTTACCGCTGGAAAGGAAATTGAGAGTAAAAGGTTTGAAAGGTGCAACAGGATGAAAACCTCAAAGCAGTTGCACTGTGCAATAAATCTTAGGAGAGGGTGGACAGCAAGATGGAGGAAAGAGAATATGAATGTAGGTACACTAACAGGAATGAAAGGGGTTGCAGCTAGGGACCGAAGGAACGTTGCGATGAACGTTTAATAATGCATACACTCTCGGCCATTCCATTGAGGAATGAGAGATGTGTATTTCTGGTGATAGAAGTTCACTCTCGACGTGGTTCGGAAGTCACGTAAAGCCGTTGGTCCCGTTGCTGAATAACCACGTAAAAACACCATACAAACAAAACAAACAAAAATAATGCATACAATGCACCACGTTTAAAAAGCCTCATATTGAATAAAGGCATTTAAGAAACCAAGAAGATGATATGCCTAACATCTCAGTATTAGTAAACTTGGCAATTTTAAGTCTGATAGTTCAGGATAACACACAAAAATGTGGGGAAAAATAAAAGTTAATATCTTGGGTGCTTAAATGAGTTTTTTTCTTTATTCATACTCTTAGGTTGGGATAGAACAAAACTTGCTATTAGATGGAATTGCTGTTATTATTTTAAAAAAAATTCCATTTATTTTACGTCCGTTTGTAAGAGCAAGATAGTAGACTAAAACCTTAAGTTGATGTGCATATATGAGGGAGAGAGAGAGAGAGTGTGTGTATATAATATATATATATATATATATATATATATATATATATATATATATATAATAATACATGTATTTTTTGTATGTATATATATATATATATATCATTATGATCATATTATATATATATATATATATATATGTGTGTGTGTGTGTGTGTGTTGTGTGTGTGTGTGTGTGTAGCAATCGAGAGAGAGAGAGAGAGAGATAGAGAGAGAGGTCACAGCAACATTGAACGAGTTACCTTCTGTTAGTTTTTTTTTCTAATGAATACCATATTCTTTGGAAGTTTGAATTTCAATTTCAAGTCAGTGGCTAACTGTGAACTTGTTCCATATGAATAATGTTGATTCTTCTTCTGAAGAATAATAATAATAATAAAAAAATAATAATAATAATAATAATATAAAGTGGTATTGATGCCTAAGACGTTTCAAAACATATGCTTAAGTTTTAGGCAAACCTTTGCCAGCAAATAACGAACGGTAGAACAGTGTTCAGACGTACGGCTGCTTTTGTGAAGTATCATTCCACACACACAACAATGACAATAACGCACACATACATACATACATACATACATACATAACATATATATATATATTATATATATAGATATATATAATATATATATATATATATATACCCATATATATTGTGTGTGTGTGTGTGTGTGTACATTGTGTGTGTATGAGAGAGAGAGAGAGAGAGAGAGAGATAGAGTAGTAGCGGTGAATTAGTGTGGAGACAATGCCTTGCATGCGTGAAGGGTCTTTCCAGTGAAATGATTATTGTTTGCTTTCATCTTCTTCCTTTCATTGGACTTGTCGTTCTTCGCTCTTCATGCACCGCCCTTCTCTCTCTCTCTCTCTCTCTCTCTCTCTCTCTCTCTCTCTCTCTCTCTCTCTCTCTCTCCTTCCTGGTTTTTGTAATGACCGTTCGTGCAAGGACACCTACTTGCGATCTCTGCTGCTAGATCTTTTAGCGTTATTTACTTTTAACCACCGCCTCTCTCATTTCTCCTCTCCCATCATCGGTATCTCTCTCTCTCTCTCTCTCTCTCTCTCTCTCTCTCTCTCTCTGTCTTGACTGCATCCCTTTTGTTTCTATTCTGCGAAATGTTCTCAACTACCAACTCTCTCTCTCTCTCTCTCTCTCTCTCTCTCTCTCTCTCTCTCGACTGCATCCCTTTTGTTTCTATTCTGCGAAAGGCAACAAACACTCGTACTTGTGGAAGAGGCCATTTCCAGGGAAATGACGTCATGTTTGTTTACCTTTCCAGCCGAGGGATGACGCAACCCTTTTTTTCTCTCTCTCTCTCTCTCTCTCTCCCGAGAGAAACAATTGACAGTGGGAGTTTGTCTTTGTGAACTGCAATGAGTCCTCGTTTGCTTCAAGAGATTATTTCCATTGAATTGACGTCCGATTGTCGTTATAGAGTTTTTGAGAGGAAGCTTGAACGTAGTGGGTTTTTCCTTCTTATTTTCGGAAGTATTGTCATTATTAGACCTGGTTTGTCATTGTGGAATTGGCTGGGTTCGAGATATCATTTTTATGTTAAGATTGAATATATAGAAAATTCTGTATATTTGTATGTGTAAACATGTATGTGTGTATATGTATGAATATGTATGTGTATATATATTACATATATAGTATATAATATATAATATGTAATATATATATATAGTATATACATATACTATATATGTATATATTATATATATATATATATATATATATATATATATATATATATATATACACACACACAATCCATTACAACGTCCCCGAATAGAAACTCGATACCGTGAGACCTTTAGGCCAAAGAAATCTCTCACGGTATTTCAGCTCTCAAGGAAAACCTACGTGAGGGAGAGACGGAGAGAGTTCGTAAGGATGGCAGAATAAAGTAGTCCCATACTTAGATTGTGTGTCTGTGAGAGAGAGAGAGAGAGAGAGAGAAAGAGAGGGTGGGGGGAGGGGGGGCTCTGGTAGAGGGACCACAATCTCGACTGACATCCTGCCTCTGCATGGATGAAAAAACAGTGACCTAATCAACTATTAGGTCATTTCCCCTGCAGACTCGATACTGTTTGTGTGCTTTTGAATGGACTTGTTTGTCAGCGTTAATGTCACTCCCTTGGCAAAATTCCTCTCTCTCTCTCTCTCTCTCTCTCTCTCTCTCTCTCTCTCTCTCTCTCTCTCTCGTCAGTCTTTTGCTTTTTATTTTGACTGTCACTTATACTTATTTTATTTCATGAAGGAAGTATTTGCGTATAATTATTATTTTACAATTCAAATTTTTTATTTAATTTCTCGTATTTTATTTTTATTTTTATTACTTTTATTCTTATTTTTATTTTTGCTTTATACATTTGCAATGATTAGAATTTGGCTTCTGTAATCTAATTAATATATCTTTGCAAATTTTTTGT
This sequence comes from Macrobrachium nipponense, assembly GCF_015104395.2. NCBI lineage: Eukaryota > Metazoa > Arthropoda > Malacostraca > Decapoda > Palaemonidae > Macrobrachium > Macrobrachium nipponense. The sequence continues at coordinate 27,536,723 of NC_087215.1, read as the reverse complement.
CAAAGTCATATAATCTTGTCATTGTTAAACAAGGTAAATAAATGATGGCTCAGCTTATGACAATTTAACTATCGAAATGGAATTCATCCAGACACCATATGGATATTTAGATATTTAACATTGAGAGAGAGAGAGAGAGAGAGAGAGAGATTTTTAGTCTTTTGCAACTCAAATCAAATTTTATACACTCGGTTTTCAAGCGGTGTGCCAGGCATCCTTTTATTTATTTATTTAATTTTATTTTATATGTCTTGCCTTTCTCGGTTTCTGCACCAGAAGAATGATTATTCAGTTCCCTGAGAAGTATTCAATAAAAGGGCTTTCAAGAATAATATATCAGATTTCCTAATGTGCACAACTATTTAAAGTTATGCATAACAGTATTACAAGAACGTTCGGTAGATTTAATACTCGTAAGTGAATAGATAATGAAGTTAGGGTCTAAATATACCGTGTAAAATGAATACCAGAAATATGTGACCGGCCAAGAACCGTTAAAACTCTCGAAAATTCTCTTCTTTCGCCAGGGGCGAGATTGTTTCCATGGCAACAAGTCATCGAACCTTGAGCTGATTTGTCCCAAAAGTCGATCATCTCAAGAGGGTTGCTCCGTGAACCCCACATCCAAGTTTGATCGGATTTTGTTCAGCCGTTCTTGAGATACCCTGCTTAACCTATCAGCACTTCTAGTCTCGAGTGAAACTGCGACTTTCTCCCAATTTCATTTCCGAAGTTGATTAACAAAATTGTTACATTTCCTTTAGATGTCAAATTAACGGTAATACGATGGCTGGTTTAGACGGTGTAGTAAGTTAGGATGCCCTCACGTAATACCGCAAAACTTTAATTTAAAAGCAAAGTTCTTGATTTCCTTCAGATATCTCTGTTTGTTGTTAAGCGAGGTCGTTATGAATGTTCAAAATTGACCGTTAAAATGATCTTGAATATGTAATTTATTTACAATTGTCTCGTGTGACATTTAAAAGAAGTCTCATTGACTGTGGCTAAACTTTGCAGTGGAATACATTATTATTATTATTGTTATTTTTATTATTTATAAAAATTCTCATAATATCACGAGTCACTAAAATGATGAAGAATTCCACAAAGGTGTAGGTGTAAATATGTATTAAGAATATATATACAAAACGTGAGCTGTCGATAACTTACTGGATTCTCCCTCTCAGTCTATTTACGACTAAATCATTGTGGATTTCTGCACCATTATTATTATTATTATTATTATTATTATTATTATTATTATTATTATTATTATTATTATTATTATTATTATTATTATTATTATTATTATTATTATTATTTGTGTGCAGCAACATCATGCGATGTTGTCTTCAAACGGCTCATTTTTAGTTTAACAGCTAAAGGATGAAGTTGACAGTAACTTGTGTCTGGTTTTATCTCCTTTTGTCACTTTCATGACAAAAGAAATTATTTGTGATAGATTGGGTAATAACATCTTTGTAATTTTCACTGTCTTCAAAAATAATTGTGTTCGAATAATGCAAACCTAGTGATTCTTTTTCATATTGACTAGTTTTATTGGAAATAAATTCCATATTATTGAAGAATAAATAATCGTTAATTTTGTCATATTTATTCTGTCCATAGGTAATTGTGTTCTAATAGCGCAACCTTAGCGATTCTTTTGCCTTCATTTATTGATGCTAATGGAAATCCATTTAATATTTAACGAAAATAAATAATTAAATGATTAGTTTCTTATTAAATATTTATTTTATTCATTAAAATCCGGGTTTGGATGATGAAAAACGATTCATTCAATTATCCTTCGATATTTCTTATGGCAGTCATGTACGGTGAAGTCAGTCTTTGTCGCAATGAACGCGCATGCGCCGCAAATTGCTGTTGACGTCACGATCTCAAAGTGCCATCTGGAAGATTCCCACTCATTAGGATGTGGCCGAGGTTGGGAGCGTCCTCATCCGTCGTTTATATTGTAAACATTTTTATTCTTGTCATGATGATTCTGAGGTAGTCTTTTCCCAGTGTAATCGTGAATTTTTTTAATACATTTTTTTCTTTTATTCTTGTACTGTTTCTAAGCAAATTTATTCGTAGTTTAACCTTGAATCTCTCTCTCTCTCTCTCTATATATATATATATATATAATATATATATATATATATAGATATATATATTATATGTATAAATGCACATAATATATATATTATATATATATATATATATATATATATATATTTATTTATTTATTTATATATGAGAGAGAGAGAGAGATTCAAGGTTAAACTACGAATTAATTTGCTTAGTACACATACATATATATATATATATATATATATATATATATATATATATATATATATATATATATATATATAAATTCACGATTACACTAGGAAAAGACTACCACAAAGACATCATGACAAGAATAAAAACAGGATGTATGATAATACATATATTATCATACGTCCTGTTCTCCGTGGGGAAGTAGTTCCATCAGTGCACTTCACGCGGTGCACTGTAGACATTACTTAAAGGATCTTTCTAGTATCCCTTCGGCCCCTAGCTGCAACCCTTTCATTCCTTTTACTGTACCTCCGTTCATATTCTCTTTTTCCTCCTCTTGCATCTTTGAACCCTCCTTTGCTCTGTTTCCTTATCAGCGCTGATTGACCTCATAGGACCCAGCGGTTGGCCTTTGGCATAAATTTCTTATTCCAATTCATTCATCCTGTTAGTGGTATGGAATGGAATATGGAGTTTAGGCCAAAGACCAAGCGCTGGGATCTATGTGGTCATTCAGGTGGAAAACCTCAAAGCAGTTGCGCTATGAATCAATTGTTGGGAAAGAGTTGACAGCAAGATAAAAAAAAGAAAATATGAATGGAGGTTCAATAAAAGGAATTTGCATACAGTGCACCCAGCGAGGTGCACTGAGCGCGCTACCCCCATATGGGGTATCTTCTTTGTAGACAGGTAATTGTTCATGTAAATTTATATCTTTATGAGTGTTTATATGTTCCTTCAATTCTAATATCTCTCATTTGACCGAAGTTGTGAACGATGTACATGGCCGTTTGTCAGCTGTGGTAGGTCTCAGCCAGAGTGTAGAGGGGCATAGAGGTTGCAGCCTCGTCCCACACACTATATTCACAAACATTAAGCTACCAGGTAATTTCTAATTCGCTGAATGTTTGTGCATCTAATAATGGCACGGTGATGTGAAGATATATATATATGTACTATATATATATATATAATATATATATATATATATATATGTGTGTGTATATATATATATATATATATATATATATATATATATATATATATATATATATATATATACACACACACATATATATTATATATATATGATATATATATGTGTGTGTGTGTGTAGATATATATATATATATATATATATATATATATCATGCATCTGTATGTATGTAATATATATAAATGAATATATGAATATTCATTTATATATATTGTGTGTAAATGTGTATGTGTATATATGATAATATATATATATATATATATATATATATATATGTATATATATATATATATATATATATATATATATATATATATATAGATATGTGTGTGTGTGTGTGTGTGTGTGTGTGTCTAATGAAAGGAGCCCACAAAAACGCCAAAATATAGAAAGTAAGTACTATATTCCAGAGTGCTGTCTCGGTCTTCAGGTAGGTAATGAACATTTTTAAGTCATATATATATATATATATATATATATATATATATATATATATATATATGTTATATATATAAATATATATACATATGTGTACATTGTGAGCGTCGTGTGCGCCATCTAGCTATTAATTAGTCTGGATGGTATTGTTATCAGTTTAATTCCCAATGGTAGTTTTTGGATCCGATTTACAGATTAATTATTACTGATAACAATATCCAATCAGTGCGTTAATTGCTGTTGATTAAAATGTCCGATCTGTATTGATTAATTAATCCTGTGATTAACATAAGGGGGTTTGATATCTAATCAGCCAAGTGATATGGAATGGGAAACAAACAATAGGGGCCCTTTATCATTTTACTACCCGTGTTATAACCTTTATTAAATGACGAACCAATTAGCTTTTTATTATTATTATTATTATTATTATTATTATTATTAGTATAATTATTTTTATTTATATTATTATTGCTCTTTTGTTGTTGTTGCCAAAACCAATTAACATTTGAACTATTCCTTGATTTAGAAACATCTGGAAAATGCTCATTACAAACAGCGACCCCGACGATGGAATAAGCATAGAAGAAATATATTATAAATTATGTTTTTTTACTTTCATTATTTTTAATATTTATTTACTATTACTAGTATACTTACTGTTACAGACTTAGCTTTCGTTAGATTTAATTTTTAATGTAATATTATTATAATTAGTGTTATTGTAGCAGCTGCCTTTGTTTTTATCATTGTTAGCGTTTCTGCTGTTGATATTGTTACTACCCTCCGTGTTTCCAGACGCTTTTGTTTGCGCAAGAAATGACGTTTATTGATTCCCCGTTTGAATTCCGACGCACCTTGGATGACGTAATGTTTTATAAAGAAACATTTCCCTCAAAACACTGAGTCATTTTCTCAGTAAAATAGAGGTGTGCTCTTCGCAAGGTTAAGTATTGTTGATTTAATTGAAAATTATATACACCAGATTTGTGCAGTGTTGTTCATTATATTGATTGATGCATCTCATCTTTACTAAGAAGGTTTTTCTAATACTGATTCGTGTGTCCAATCACTTTATTTGTTTCGATTAGTTTACCCAATCTGCTTTGTTGACTGATTCGCTGCTCCAGTCTTCATAATGGTGGTGATTGCTGGCTCCGACTCGTTTGTCCAATCTATTCTTTGTTAGTAATTATATGCCTGAATTGGCTGTTCCAGTTTATAAAACGATAAGTTTTCTATTGCAAAATTAGGATTACTGTTTTGATATTTTTTTTTCAGCGACGACAACTGAATTTGGCCAGCAAATCTAGTCCACAGCATTTATCTTAATTGGCTGTGTATACCTGTCATAATCCATATCATGCGTATAATTAGTGCTAAAGTTAGTGAATTGACTATTATATCAAATAATTGATAAAATTACTGTATTGATGTGATGCTTATTATACTGCATGCAATTAATGCCAGCATCATAAATATTAGCAGCGCCAATTTGTACGGTGGTTACCAAAAGTACCTTCAGTTATAATGTTATCGTATATTTTTATTATTTGGACACTTAATTAGTGTATTAGGGCAGTTCTTGTTTATTTTGATTTACAATCCGAGTCGTTTTCACTTGAAATAATGTCTTTGAACATTTTCTTTTTATATTACCGCTTTGGTCGTCGTCATCTTATCATTTACCAACTTCTTCCATATTCTTTCCCTGTATTCCTTTCTTCCGGGCATAGCAGCCTAGATTTAATCAAATAAAATCAAGAATGACGTTAAATGGGTCATACATTATGCAAACTATTTATTCGTAATTCTTTCACTAACAATTTATCATTACTATATACGTTTACAGTCTGGACGCTACAGCATTTAACCGTATTCGCAATTCAGTCGCTAATATAACATGGATCCACTCGCCTGGTTTATTTTGATATGTGTTTGCACGGGGTTAGGAACTCCCCGCAAACTCCGCCCCCCCCCCAACCCGCGCCCCCGGCAGTCCTGCCACTTGGCGGAGGTTATCTCAGCTTTAAAGGTCCTCCGTGTTTGTTTTGTATTATGTTTTGGGGCTAAAAAAAGAAAAAAATAACATTCCCCCTCCCCTTAGCCGCTTTGGAGAAAATGAAGACAGTTCATGGAATTTTCATCTATTTTGCTGCATATTTTTGTCTCGTTGTGTCAAAACAGGTTATCTGTCTCTCTCTCTCTCTCTCTCTCGTCTCATCTCTCTCTCTCTCTCCATACTTTATATTCTGTTTCCGTTATATCGGTAAATGCTTATATTGAGACACACCCATGCACACACAAAATGTATCCACTAATATATATATATATATATATATATATATATATATATATATATATAAAGGTAATGCCACGGGGGAAAATGAAAAGACGAGAAATCCATAGACCTTCCGGTCCACACGTGGCATTACCTTTATTTATATAGCATCACGCTTTATATATTTCGTGATTAAGTTATTCATATATATATATATATATATATAATATATATATATATATATATATGTGTGTGTGTGTGTGTGTGTGTGTGTGTGCGTGTGTGTACAGACATTTAAAATTACACCAGATACATGTGAATTAGCGAATAAGTATTTAATTACATAGCTTAAAAGAAAACTTTGATTCAATATACAAAGCTAAATAATTATCTGCGGTATTTTTGTTTTTATTACAAGTTCGACACTGGAATGATTGCTTAAATTAATATATGATATATATATATATATATATATATATATATATATATATATATATATATACACACACACACAAGAGAACAATAGTGAATTTTCCATAACCTTATCGTTGTTTTTTTTTGCATTTTTTATTTTATTCTTGCGGAGATAATGCGTGCGATAAATGCCACTATTTCTTTGAAGAGCATCATAAGGCCACCATGACTCACGTTGCACTGTTCTCTTTAGAATGTCAAAACGCACCGGCCATTAATACGGAGAACGTTGCTCGTTCAGTATTTTGAAATCGTATGGCCTCAAGACGTGGTATGTTCTAGTGTGTCTTCATAGTTCATAGTTAATTAAACAGGAAGTTTGCGTTTCTGTTGTGTGGATGAGAAATAGGTACGTGCAAGTGCGTTTTCATACCGAGTGAGAAATAGCTTTTGATTAATGCGCAATGACTCAATTGGTATGCCATTCGCCAGGTGACGATGCCAATCAATGATGCATGCCAGATACCGCTGTCTGGGTGACACTTCTGGCCAGACGTATTCGCTGTTGTTTACGTTTATTTGTTCGACATTACAGTTTTCTATCAAAACTAACTTGTTTTCGGCTATTAACTAGACTATTTTGTTATTTTATGAAGTTTGCAGTGAGGTTTCTCGTGAAATCTGGAAACTGATGCAATCAATGCCATCTCGGCATAGTTGCTGCGTCTTTTATTTTTGTTGTTTAAAACGAGAATTTTAAAAGTGAATTTTGATTGATATTAGTTATAAAGTGTTAATTTTCATTTGTGCTAGGTGTGCAATCGAAAAGAATACGGGAATAACCTATCCAAAGTACAAAAATATAATAACTAATGAAAGCGAGTTGACATCGTACGCCTGGCAGTTGCAGCATGAGTCAGCTGTTCGGCAACAACAATCCTTCAGACGAAGTTCTTTTAGCAGCGTGTCTCCATCAAAGACTTCAGTATTGAGGTGTATGTGGTGTTGAGAGGGTCAAATACTCAAATTGCGACTCTCGGACAATGTGGTGGCGGGTACAGTTTTTGGTGGTTGTGTTGGGTAGTGTGGCGAACTTGGTCCTAGCTCAAGATGGAGGAGTGCCACTGCCTGGCCTTCCACCACAGCAGGCATCGTCAGGCCCAGCAGGAGCGTCGCTAGACATCGGCAGTGGCGGAGGAGGAGTGCCACTTCCACCCCATACGTCGGATGTGCATCTCTCCGTTGGAAGCGATGGCGGTTTTCCTCTCGGACAGGGCGGCGGTGTCCCCTTGCCTCCGACAGGAGGAGCGACGCCTGTCGGTGGTTTCGGTGATGATCCCGTCTTCGTGGTGCCCTTAGAACAGGGCTCTGGCGTACCTCTCCCCCCCTCGGCGGGCGGACAGGGCACAGTCGGAGTCCCCTTGCCCCCACCTTACGACACCGTCGGCGTCGGAGGACCAGGTGCCCAACAGCCAGCACTCGATCTCGGAGGTTCCCCTGGAGGATTGAGACATGTGCACGACCCCCATGTGGACGCCACCGTCCAGAGGGTTTTGGGACTGGCCAGCGTCAGGGACCACCTTCAGCTCAGGACACGTGCTGACAAGGCTGTCAAAATTAGCGATGTCGTCACGGCCCACAAACAGGTGAGGACGTCGAATCGATTGATTGTTGTTAGATGTCGTTGTTTGTGTTTATTGCAAAATTTATGTTCAGTCTGGTTGACCTTCCAGTTTGTCGTCTGTCTTTCCAGTGTGAGGTAGATTTGCAGTCAGGTTAACAAAGATGTTTGAATGGTAAACGGTCTTTGATTCAGCTCCTTAAATGATCAAAGTTTATGTCAGTATGTTTTAGGTTTCGGACATCATTTCAAATGTTTGTATATTTTATGTTCCTGACAGCTTTTCAAAAGGTAGTATATTTTTGGTTTCCTGTCAACATTTCAGATGTTTGTATATTGAGGTACCTGACAACATTTCAAATGTTTGTATATTTAGATACCTGACAACATTTCAAATTTTGAATATTTTAGGTTCTTGAGATTTCAATTATTTATATATTTTAGATGCCTGACAACATTTCAAATGTTTGTATAGTTTAAGTTCCAGACAACATTTCAAATGTTGTATAGTTTAAGTTCCAGACAACATTTCAAATAGTAGTATATTTTATGTCCCTGACAACATTTCAAGGTTAGTATATTTTTAAATGTCCTTGACAACATTTCAAATGGTAGTATATTTTATGTCCCTGACAACATTTCAAATGGTAGTATATTTTATGTCCCTGACAACATTTCAAATGGTAGTATATTTTATGTCCCTGACAACATTTCAAATGGTAGTATATTTTATGTCCCTGACAACATTTCAATTGGTAGTATATTTTATGTCCCTGACAACATTTCAATTGGTAGTATATTTTATGTCCCTGACAACATTTCAATTGGTAGTATAATTTAGGTTCCTGACAACATTTCGTAACCTTGGATACCCGAAGAGATTTCGAAGGCGTGTTCATCTTTGGGTGATATTTAAACAATGAGTGTCTGGCTGGGCTGTATTTTCAGGTGGTCATTTATTATAGAAGCGTTTCTGGAGCGGACTACTCTGGGGAGACTTTCTGTCTCTTGTTGAGGAGTCTGGGTTGAGTTCGGAACAGTTATTGTCGAAGCAGCCAGGGAAGATATCAGAATTGATAAACCTCTCTTGAAAATTGCTAACTACCATTGATTTGTTGCTTGTAGGACGTCCTTCATTTCTAAAAGAGCTAAGTGTTGCTGAGGAATTTCTCTGAAGTTGCGTTCTTATTCCTAGGCAGATTGAATCTGCCTACAGACGTCCCGTAAAAATGGCTTTTTAAAGTTGTTCCACAAGAATTTGGGGTTCGTTAATAATAACTTTTACCGGACGAGATATTCTTGCCATGTTCTGTTTAGCATTATTCTGTTCATGGTCTAACGTAATTATTTTCATTCTGTTTACCTGTTGAGGTGAGGTTATTGTGAATCTTTATTTCTTTTTTGTGAGTATCAGGTATACACACGAATGCCTTAATTGTTTTTAGATTAATCATATGTATTTAAGTTAGCACTTTATTGAGATAGTTAATAAGCTGCAATTTATGGGCGCCATTCGTCGGGTTTCTTTCATTTCAGTGGATGAAATTATTATTACAGATTTTTATTTTTTTATTTATCAAATCTAGAACATTAAGAACATTATACCGCACTATTTAATTCCGGGCTATTTTATTTGTACTGATCAAATTTGAAACATTACGAATAGGGTACTGAACTATTTCATTTCGTACTGTGTTATGAATAAAAATAGTTACTGGGGCCTCCGTCGAGTTACTGAATAGACGCCCGAAGGGGCAAAATTTCACTTCCCTTCTCAGGAGGCCCTTTTGCGCCACTTCCTGTATCGTATCTGCTGACCTTCGTTTGGTTACTCACCTGATCGAGAGGGAGGGGAAGGGGCGGAGGACCAGGGTATTTTTTGGCTGCCTTTGTCGGTTTTCCGCTTTTCTAGTTATTGATTTTTGGTTATAGGTAAGTTTTATTCATATATATTACATATACATATAGATATATATCTTAATATATATATTATATATATATATATATATATATATAATATATATATATATAATAATATATAATATACAGAGAGAGAGAGAGAGAGGAGAGAGAGAGAGAGAGAGCCACGAGAGAGAGAGAGGAGGGTGGTGTTCGACTCCGCGTACGAAGACGGAGGCTGTATGGATTAGTTTCGCGAGAAACGTGAATGTTGTTAACTTAAGGAGTTAATCGAGACCGTTAGAGTTGGTCGACTGGGTTTATTCGCTAAAATGGAGAAAGACGAGGGCCAGCGACTTCATCCCCAAAATGCCAGCTAAGAAAAAAATAATCGCTTGGGTGCCAACTTTTTCAGGGCATGTACGTAGGTACATCAGGTGGATTTATGTAAATCTTCTTATGGCATTATTAGCTTTAATGGCAACTACTTTTTGTCCTGTTTTAATAGGTATAAGAAGCATCTGATGATTTGTTGCTGCACATTTAACCAAACCATAATTCGGTAGTTTTATTCTGTTTACCTCAAGAATTACTCGATATTGGGAGACGTAGCCTTTTGACAAATACTGTTATATATCTATATATATATTATAGATATATATATTATATATATATATGATATATATATAAATATATACATAATATATATATATTATATATATTATTATAATATATACATTATAGAATATATATATACACAACCCACAACACACATATATATATATATATATATATATATATATATATATATATATATATATATATATATATATATATATACTATATATATATACATATATATATATATACACACACACACACACACACACACACATATATATATATATATATATATATATATCATATATATATATATAATGTGCGTATGTGCTCGCGTCTTCCCTTAAGCCTTTGTAGTTTGTCTGACAAGTTAACTGTTTTAGGCTCTAACATAATCTTACCAGGAACTGATATTTATAGATTCGACGTGATGTGGCTTCTAATTAATTCTCTCTCTCTCTTTTCTCTCTCCTCTTTCCTCTCTCTCGCTCTCTCTCTCTCTTCTCTCTCTATCTCTCTCTCCTCTCTCTCTCTCTCTCTCAGTTTATATGCTTTTCATTTTATGTAGAATTTGGAATGGTACATTGATATGCAATATATATATATATATATATATATATATATATATATATATATATATATATATATATATATATATATATACATAGTGTTTATGTATTATATAAATTAATATAGTATATATAATCAGAGTTATCCCCTCGATGCCCTCGTAAAAAGTGGACAAGTTGACCTCTAATAATTCTCTTTTTGTTTCATCATTTCAAGTACAAATCTAGTAGATCTGTATACTAAAAAAAATAAAATCTAAATACATTACGAGGAAGTGACAATAGGATTGGTCACCTGCCTCGGGCGACCTCTAACATTTAGCAATCACTTCTTTTCCAGAGTAGCCAATAAAATGTGACCTTGTCTGCCGGGTGGGGCAGGCGGGTGCCGGTGCGGGGGCGGGGGTGGGGTCGGATTGGGTCGGAAATTATTGGTGCGGGTCCGTTGAATCGTGGAAAATTATCGTCCGCCTTTTATGGGAAGCGAGTGTATACCTATTGCGGGACGCGATGCTGTGTCACTTGTAATGAACTTTTATAGAAGGTGGGCCCCGTAGTGGGGTAGTGCCTTCAGGTCACCTCGTGCGGTACACTGTGGGCAATACTTCATGCTCTTTGCAGCGTCCCTTCGGCCCCTAACGGCAACTCCTTTCATTTCTTTAACTGTATTTTCGTTTATATTCTCTTCCTTCCATCTTACTTTCCACCCTCTCCTAACAATTGTTTCGTAGTGCAACTTTTATTGCACCTCCGTTCATATTCTAGCTCTTCCATCTCACTTTCCACCCTCTCCTAACAGTTGTTTCGTTGTGCAATTTTGCTATACCTCCGTTCATATTCTCCCTTTTCCATCTCACTCTCCACCCTCTCCTAACAGTTGTTTCGTTGCGCAATTTTGCTATACCTCCGTTCATATTCTCCCTTTCCATCTCACTTTCCACCCTCTCCTAACAGTTGTTTCGTTGCGCAATTTTGCTATACCTCCGTTCATATTCTCCCTCTTCCATCTCACTTTCCACCCTCTCCTAACAATTGTTCGTTGTGCAACTTTGCTGTACCTCCGTTCATATTCTCGCTTCTTCTATCTCACTTTCCACCCTCTCCTAACAATTATTTCATAGTGCAACCTTACTAAACTTTTTACTCTCAATTTCACTTTCAGCTTTGAATGACCTCTTAGGTCCCAGCGCTTGGTCTTTGGCCTAAATTCCATATTCTATCCTATTCTATAGAAAAAAGGAGTTTAATGTCTGAATACCGTATACTGGGTTATTATTGTAGTGACGCTAAGACGAGCGGTTGTATTTACGATAGATGAAGATTTAATTGCAGAATATTATATATATTTGTGAAATATATATATATTTGTATGTATATATATATATATATATATATATATATATATATATATATATATATATATATATATAATAGCAGTTGACAATGGCGTTATTATATTTATTCATTCACATACAGAATAATGAAGAATCGTTTCGTTCATTATGACATTGTCAATACGGACTTAAAATTTGTGTCATACTTGAGGTATTAATCGAGTTAAATAATTATTTCCGTGTGCTGTATGAAATTTTTGCTCCTAAATATCGCTTTTGACATTTGAATGAAGTACACGGGCGTGCCATTATAACTAATGGTCTTTTTTTTTTGGTTGAGAGGATTTTGGCGACTGTTTGCGCATTACAGGTTTTTCGTTAACATATACATGCACAGACACACACATATATATATATTATACTATATATATATATACTATATGTACTTGAATACTTATCACATCACCGTGATTCATATAAATCATTCGAGCTACAAATGTCCTTTAATATCTAATTCACTCTACCTCGGAATTGATATATTTTCATATATCATAGCAGACTCGGTAGCGTCACTGTCCGTTCCTGATTTCGTTCCCCGTCCAACTGGACGGTGGTTCGATCCGAAATTATTATCAACTAAAAAATTCCCCCTCGGTACATATATGAAAATATATCAATTCCGAGGTAGAGTGAATTAGATATTAAAGGACATTTGTAGCTCGAATGATATATGTACTTATGTATATGAAATATATATGTATAATATCTTTGTATGTATATATATATATATATATATATATATATATATATATATATATATATATATATGTGTGTGTGTGTGTGTGTGTGTGTGTGTGTGTGTGTATTAACGTAAAGAGAACGATAGTCGATTTTAATCTAACAGTTAAATGAATTAGTCAAGGAAATAAGTTTTTATCTATCTCGTAATTATATGCATATAGTTCTTCATTGTTTTTAGTATTATATTATTATTATTATATTATTGATGTTTTTATTGTTGTTGTTGTGAAAATTTTATGAAAGATATTGGGTGGGGCTTCACAACAAGATTTATGTATTTAGTGCCTTGGAAAGACATTTATAAAACGTCTAAAAGATAATCTTAAAATATCTCTAAATGCAGTGATTGAAGACTTCAAGACCGCTATAAAAGATCTCATTTTGAAAATTTTATGCAAGATATTGGGTGGGCTTCACAACAAGATTTAGGTATTTAGTGCCTTGGAAAGACATTTATAAAAATTCTAAAAGATAACCTTAAAATTCTCTCAGAAATTCGGTGATTGAAGACCTTAAGGCCGCTATAAAAGATCTCATGACATTAGTTGCCAAAGGCGTAAAAGAGAAAAAAAAAATGTTACGCAGAGTTGTATAAAAGACTACGTAGAAGGCCTCTGAGTAACGTGCAATGAAGAAATCAGTTACGTCTATGAAGGAGTTTTTGTGTTCATTTTATAACTCTGAGTTCAGTTAAAACGTGATAAATTGCAATTCCGATATTGATATGTAGTTTTTAAGACCAAATAGTTTGCATAGTTCCTAGTATAAAGAATTTGAATGTAGTTTCTGCGGTCTGCGTTACGTGTTGTGGAAACTTACTCGGAAAACTTTTTGCAGAAAACTTTTTACATTTTTATGTCAGTCGATTATAGAATAAGTTTTTAGCTCAAGTTTACGGAAAATGATTGATTAGTGGTATATTTTTGTATTTAATTAAGGGGCCGATATTGATTCTGGAATGTCTGATTTATTTTATTCATTGATATTTTAGTTTTCTGTAAAATATGGCTTTGTCTGTCCGTCCGCCCTTCCTGTCTGCCCTCAGATCTTAAAAGCTATTGAGGCTAGAGGCCTGCAAATTGGTTGATCATCCACTCTCCATTCATCAGACATGCTAAGTGGCTACCACCGGGGCCGTGGCTGAAAGTTTCATCGACCGTGGCTAAGAGTTTCATACAGCATTATACGCTGTACAGAAAACTCCATTACGCCGAAGAAACAGCGCCTCAGTGGCGTGGTTACTATGGTCTTTTCCTGCCACCACGGTGGCCGCGAGTTCGATTCTCGGGTATTCCATTGAGGAGTGAGAGATGTGTATTTCTGGTGATAGAAGTTCACTCTCGACGTGGTTCGGAAGTCACGTAAAGCCGTTGGTCCCGTTGCTGAATAACCACTGGTTCCATGCAACGTAAAAACACCATACAAATAAACAAACAAACAAACGCCGAAAAAACATCGGCACATGTTTTAC
>NC_087215.1:27489488-27519488 GCF_015104395.2 Macrobrachium nipponense | reverse complement strand
TGATATATATATATATATAATATAAATATGAGTATATGTGTAGTGTGTTGTGGGTGGATGTATGTGTGCGTTGTTGTGTGCGTTATATATATATGCATATACATATGCATATATATTATTTATGTATGTATGTATAGTGTGTGTGCAAAACAGACATACTTAACACTTTGGTCGTAATGGCCTAAACTTCCTTTGCGTCATATAATCGATCGTGTCTTCTTGGAAGTAATCCGGCAACTTTCCTTATTATATCCCTCTGTTTCTTTGTAGTAGATTGATATGTTGGTTGCATTTATTGTGATCGATGCTTATTATTGTTTTTATGGTTATTGTTCTTGCGTTTAATGGCATGGAGCGAATTCTTTTTGTTCTGTGTCGTTTTGTTTTTGACTGATTTATGCTACGAATTGTCATATCTGTGTTTGTGGACACACGAGGGATTTTATTTATTCAGTTTGTCATTTTTTTTCTTTTTGTTTATAAATCAAACTCTCACAATGGAAGGTGAAAGTATCATAAAGATGGAAGCTGGACAGCCCTGTAGGAAGCCACCAAATAGGTTAAAGGTACAAGGAAGAAGGCAGTGTATCTGGAGCCGAAGTGAAGCTGAAAGGAACCTTTAGTACTAACTCTGCTAGCGTCTCAGTGGCGTGATCGGTATGGTCTTGGCCTGCCACCTCGGTAACCGCGAGTTCGATTCTCGGTCATTCCATTGATGAGTGAGAGATGTGTATTTCTGGTGATAGAAGTTCACTCTCGACGTGGCTCGGAAGTCACGTAAAGCCGTTGGTCCCGTTGCTGAATAACCGCTGGTTCCATGCAACGTAAAAACACCATACAAACAAACAAACAAATCTTTAGTATTAACTCTCTGCTGTCTACAGTGCGAGACTAATGGGAACCATTAACTCATTTCAAGTTTCAATGACTGACTGATACACTGAACTGGCGTTACTTACTTGTGCGTAGCTATGAAACTGACAGGTTATATACTTAATTGTGGCAAAGAACCTTTAACACTTTCTACAGCGTATAGTGAGAGGTATACGCCTACATTCTAATAGGTACCATCCTACGCAGTTCATGTACAAATGACTAACTGACAAAGCTAACTGGCGTTACTAAGTTTCAGCTGTAATACTAACCGACTAATTTACTGAATTGTGTCCCGTCAGTTACAGCTGTAAGGAGTGATTGATTAACCTCGTGAACTGCCATGACTGCATTTGCAGATGTTTGAAGGATTGATTTATAAACTGAAGTGGCATGGCAGCGTATTCAGGTATAAAAATGATTGACTGAATCAGCTGGTTCTACAGTTGTTTCAGATACAGGAATACTGATAAATGCGGCCCGTAGGGGGTTAGTGCCGTCAGTGCAGTTCACGCGGTGCACTGTAGGCATGACTTAAAGTTCTTTGCAGCGTCCCTTTGGCCCCCAGCTGCAACCCCTAATCATGCCTTTTACTATACCTCCGTTCATTTTCTCTTTCTCCCATCTTGCTCTCAACCCTTTCCTGACAGTTTTATTTCCTAGTGCAAATGCTTTCAGTTTTTCCTTTCGCTCCACCTTTCTGACATTTATGTGTACCGTCAATTTCCAGCGCTGGGCCTTTCGCCTCAATTTTGTAGTCCACAATTGATAGATGTAGTGATCTGGTGTCACTGTGGTGGTAGATTAGAAGTGAGTGATTGGTAAAGCAATTGAACGTCACAGTAGTCGTATGTAACAAGAGTGGCTTATTGATTGAACGGGCCTGCGTTTTATACTCGGGTAATTGGTATCTTCTGACGTAAGGTTATTGGTTTCAAGGTAGTCGTTCACTCGCGCCTTTTGGCCAGTTGTTTGTCCGCGATGTATCTCGATTTATCTGCTGTCACGTGTTTTGATTTATTATGTTTGTATTAATAATTTACCTTCCATTTCTTGTCTCGTCCCTGTTTAAGACTTATTAGCTTGACACTCTGCACTTAGGAAAGCTGTTTTGTGGAACACTGACCATCGAGATGACAGCCTTTTTGGATTGTCAAGATAATCAATTATGAGGGAGCTTCAATGGATCCTAAGGGCGCCTCATTGGCGTGATCGGTATGGTCTTGGCCTGCCACCTCGGTGGCCGCGAGTTCGATTCTCGGACATTCCACTGAGGAGTTAGAGATGTGTATTTCTGGTGATAGAAGTTCACTCTCGACGTGGTTCGGAAGTCACGTAAAGCCGTTGGTCCCGTTGCTGAATAACCACTGGTTCCATGCAACGTCAAAACACCAAACAAACAAACAATGGATCCTATGAAGTTGGATCGCGCAGCAGTGGATCAGAATAAGGCGCTAGGAACCAAAATGAATCAGATTGAGTGAATATAATAATAATAATAATGACTTCTTAGGTCATAGTACTTGGGCTTTGGCCTAAATTCTATATTCTTATTCTATTCTTGAACGGAAAAGTGACCTCAGAGTTCATTATTATTATTATTATTATTGTAGTAATTCTTCACTTTTCTTGTAGTGGACTCGGTAACCTCAACTCCCTTCTAATAAGGGACGTCGAGTCTATTTTTAGGAAAAACAAGCGGAGCCATGTTCGATATGTGATGAATATTTGAAGTACCCGAAATGAGAGGAATTATTTGCTCTGGCCAACTATTTTATGCTGAGGAGAAGTGTCGACGGGCGATGAATGTTTTATATGATCCGACATCTGGGAACTTAACTATTTTTTTCACTGAATTTTCTTTTGATTTTTTACAGAGGGAGTCATTTTTACAAACCGATATTATTTTTTTTTCCACCAACCGATATTTTGATTTTACTCTGATGGTTTCAAGCGAATTTGAAAATGTTCAAAATGGGAACATTTTTATTTGTATTAATTTAGATCATGAAGGAAGAGAATATTTTAACTAATCAATTTTTAGCCTTGATCGGTTTTGATGCAATTGAAATATTTGGAGTCAGTGGTATATTAAATATTCAGGTGATCCATTTGATATTGTTAGAATTTCGGTGTACGACAAATGTGCTCAGAGTCACCGAAAAGCTGTTTAGCAATTCGTACTTCTTCTTTCACACTCTTGACGTCTGGACGTCTGCTCCTGAATGTTTCATCAGTGCCATTTTGTGTTTCACTTTGTTCTCCTACTACGGTTCGCATTAAAGTTTTGTCGATCCGATGTGAATATTTTAGGTAACTGACGTGCTGTAAATATTGTAATTTATTCGTTTTGGTATTGATGCAAAATTCATATTGCAACCAGGTCCGAGAGTATTTTATGTGTTTTGCCTACTTTTAAGAATATTCCTCAAATAGTTTTTAAGTTAAGTATATCTTAGTTTATCCAGACCACTGAGCTTGATTACCAGCTCTCCTAGGGCTGACCCGAAGGATTACTAGATATTTTTACGTGGCTAGGAACCAATTGGTCACCTAGCAACGGGACCTAAAGCTTATTGTGGGATCCGAACCACATTATATCTAGAAATGAATTTCTATCACCAGAAAAAAATTCCTCTGGTTCCGCGTTGGCCGAGCCGAGAATCGAACTGAGGACCACCGGATTGGTAGCCGAGCGCGAAAACCACTCGTCCAACTAGGAACTTTCCTCAATTAGAAAACAGAGGTACACCCCAATATGTACTACTGTATTTTATTTTGTTATACTCAAGAAGAATATACTGGGGAACATTTGACATAAGAAAATTATTAAATGACATTTTATTCATTATGTGACCTCTGTCTCATTCCCAGTGGGATCAGCCCCTCGTGGCCTCCCCCTCATTTGCAGGTGTGTGTGTCTGTGTGTGTGCGAGTGTTGTACGTCACACACTCACAGAATGTTTAAAACATCTGTACTAAAAGGCACCGAGTGGAAAAATCAGCGTTTCTGTCGAAGCTTTTAAGAGTTAAATATATTTCACGTGCTTTCAGGTTGAAAAGGATTTGAATGAATTTTGAAAGTGTGCTCCCTTCCATTTGCGATGCCTACCGTATTTTTCCTGCGTTAAAAATGACTTAGTTCACACTCACTCGGTCCATTCATCTCGTGGCATCATTCCAATGTGCCTGTCTCTTTACAAAACCAATTAGGTCTAAACATATTAAAAACTGTGTCCCACAGCTGTATTGGTCGCAAATAATCAGTGGAGTTTCCTCGGAACATTTGAGCCATAGTTTTCCATTTTAGTTTTCTGTAAAAGAAAACTGTTGTTTTCTGTAAAAGAAAACTGTTGTGTCGGCTTTGTCTGTCCGTCCGCCCTCAGATCTTAAAAACTACTTAAGACCAGAGGGCTGAAAATTGGTGTGTTGATCATCCACCTTCCAATCAAACACCAAATTACAGCCCTCTAGCATCAGTAGTTTTTATTTTATTTGGTGTTGAATTTAGCCAAAATCGTATTTCTGACAGCACTATAGGTACCAATAGCATAGGCCACCAGCGGACCGTGGCTGAATTTCATGAGCCGCGGCTAAAAGTGTTATGGGCCATGGTGCAGGACACCACTGGACACAAAACTCGATTGCGCCGAAGAAACTTGTTTGAATCGTTGCTCATTTTTAGTGGAGTAAATGAGTTCGTCCTGAGCTGAATAAATACTTAAAGGAGTATGAATATTCCATTCACCTAAGGTCACTCCTCTGCATATATACCCTTTTTATTCACCCACTTCTTTTCCCCCATTCTTTTAGTATTGTCAGACCATCGCAGAACGCACTGATCTATCGTTTCATTTGTGCCAACAGTTTTACCACTTCCTCGTATCTCCGCGTTCCTCACCCTTTTCAATAAATCTTTTCAAAAATCTCATGTGATACAATAGAACTGCGTTTTTATTTTATTTTTCTTTGCCATTCATTTCATCTCACAACTCTTAGACTTCGCATATGATACCTTTTACATATAGGAACTGTTTCGTGGAAATACAATTGTTTTTTTTTTTTTTTTTAATCTGCTCACTGAAGACGCGGTAGAGAAATTTTTAACAGCTTTTTGGTATTTTTCAGTCAAACAAGTGGCTGCTTCTGTTTTCCTGGATTTTCATACATGTTGACACCGAAATAAACGGAACGTGTTTATTGTAAACAGAAAATATGAACTGCGAATAGAATAATACTGAAATTATTTAGATTTTATCTGTATTCAATAATAAAAGATTTCATTCCAGTATAAACATCAGCCAAACCCTTAAATTATTTAGATTTTATCCGTATTCAATAATAAGATGTTTTATTCCAGTATAAACATCAGCTAAACTCTGAAAATATTTAGATTTTATTTGTATTCAATAATAAAAGATTTTATTCCAGTATAAACATCAGCTAAACTCTGAAAATATTTAGATTTTATCTGTATTTCAATAATAAAACGACTTTCATTCAGGTATAAACATCAGTGAAACTAAACCCTTTAAAATTATTTAGATTTTATCTGTATTCAATAATAAAAGATTTTATTCCAGTATAAACATCAGCTAAACCCTTAAATTATTTAGATTTTATCTGTATTCAATAATAAAAGATTTTATTCCAGTATAAACATCAGCTAAACCCTTGTCTCCTGCAGTCTAATTTTCTGGTAATACCTAAGTTGCTATATATCTCTGATACTTATGGGAGCCTTTGTCCTCTTGGAGTGTCACGTCTGAAAGGCTGTGGTTTAGTCGCTCATGTACCCCAGAAACGATGTCCAAGAGGTCACGGAATATCTTCCAAACAAAGCAACAGTGTTGTTGCTTTGTTTAACGCGTTTATCGGTTTCTGTTGGAAGTCCATCGATTCATTCACACCAGAAGGAAGCGTTACAGCAGCGCTGCTTGTGGATTTCTGCTGATTCTTCTGTATCACGACATAGCCTCGCAATGCATTGATGGCAGTGTTACGGCTGGGACGTATCGATTATTGCGTAATTGCCAGTAACGACGACGTTAACATTTTATGGTGAACTCTCTCTCTCTCTCTCTCTCTCTCTCTCTCTCTCTCTCTCTCTCTCGCTGATAAGTTGACATTCTTTTATGAACTTGAAATTCTCTTTTATATAATTGTTGTCCGCTTTCATGCGCCATAGAGTCTCTCTCTCTCTCTCTCTCTCTCTCTCTCTCTCTCTCTCTCTGACATTCTATTGTTACATACAAATATGATTTTATGTTTGCAAGTTCTTCCCGTATCCCAGTGATTCGTTTGCCTGTTAAGCTCTCTCTCTCTCTCTCTCTCTCTCTCTCTCTCTCTCTCTCTCATATCCGAGACCGGTGTTTGCGTTGTGCAATCGAGAACAGTAGTATCGTCCTCTCCATTATTAAAAGCGACCTTTGCCGCGGGGGATGACTTCGTTATTACTGATGCAGGAGGATTCGAATTAATACGACGAGTCTTCAAGTCGACGTCTCGAGATCGCCCAGCATGCATTAAAATATGTCAGGCTCTAAGTTGGGTTTGTGTACCTGCTTGCATGCATGCATGCAGAATTTTCTCGCATACTGGACGAATCCAGTTTGCTATACTATTAGTTTTTTTGCATGAGTTCTCGCTTCAAATCACAGCCTATTTTTAAATAGTAACTCTCTGAAGGATTGTTTTTATAGATGTATTTTTAAAAGGGAATACTGTTATCAAGTTGTACGTTCTTGAATTGTCATTTTTTTTTAGATGTATCTTTTCGTTTGGGACAATATCGACCGGATGTCGCGATGTATTTTTCACATCAAGGCTGTGTGGATTGGAACTGGATAAATCCAGTTTGCCGTAGTCGAGGGGATGTTCCATTTTTAATCATTCAGTCGGAATACAAAATGTGGAGAGAGATTCAATCCTTTCTTCTCTTCTTCTTCTTTTTTTTTTTTTTTTTTTTAGGCAGTAAAGTCTGTGCTGTGACCGAGCTCTCTCTCTCTCTCTCTCACTCTCTTTCTATATATATATATATTAATATATCATATATAATATATATATATATAAATGTATATATATAAATATATAAATTAAGTTTTAATCAGTTTATGCATCTTTCATCCAATGGGTTTACTTTACTTAATACAAGATTCTCTCTCTCTCTCTCTCTCACACACACACACACACACTAGGGCATTTTATTCTGTAGAAGCGCGCAGTGGTATCCCTCTTTTGGGGGATACCACTGCAAAATGGAACGGCCCCTTATATGATTTTCAGTAACTAATAATAGTAGGGGTCAGGTCAGCTTTATCTGAAACCTGGTTGTTCTGGTTGTGAACAAAGATGGACCCATAACCTCGAAATTCTTTCGGATAGGCCACCACCCACCTGTACAGGTCAGACAGATAGCGGCCGATTCACCTGTACCTATATGGGCGTATCGCGCGCGCTGTACCAAGGCCACAGAGACTGAAATAACGGTCCGCATGTATAGTGAGTGGTTAGTGTGGCGTCATGTAGAGAATCTCACCATTGAGAAGATAAGGTGACGCCGCAGAAAAGAAAGTGAATAGGGGATAGAAGTTGTAAGCAATAAAAGATCCCATGAGTTCTCCCATCGAAATTGACACGTGCCCATCTTTGCTGTATGTGCCGTTACAAGATGAAAAATAAACGAATAAAAAAATGCGCCGAAGTATTTTAGGCGCAGTCGAGTTTTCTGTAATGTATATCACCAAGGCCACCGAAAATAGATCTATCTTTCTGTATGAGCCCCGGCCCTCGAAACACTCAGCCTGTGGTGGCGTGTGTTGTTTCGTTGCCAGACGTACGATTATGGCTAACTTTAACTTTAAGTAAAATAAAAACTACTGAGGCTAGAGGGCTGCAATTTTGCATGTTTGATAATTGGAAGGTGGATGATCCACATAACAATCAGCGGCCTCTGGCATCAGTAGTTTTTAAGATCTGAGGGCGGACAGAAAGTCTCAATAGTTTTATTTTACAGAAAACTAATAAACGTAACACAGGAACGGCCTGAAAACAAAATAAGACTAAAGAAGGGGGGAAGAAATTGGGAGGAAAAGATTTACAAGACGTTTCTTTCAGCCCTTTTAACATCAGCTTTGTTGTCTTCGTCTGACACATTAGTTACTTCGATTGACTTCTTGGTGTCTTTTTAATCAAATGTAAACTGAATGACTGCCAAATTCTTTATCCGCAAATGACGGTAATTCAGAAACCCTAATCCCTAGATGTTGCCCCCAACCAAAACAGTTTCTCTGACCTGAGAGCGAAAATACGTACTTTAGAATCTTCCCGTATAGATCTGCCTATAGCGTGGCCTTGTGAAGCCTGGAACAGACAAGAAAATTTATGCCTTGTTTGAAAACAAAGATAATTTTATTCTTTGAATGGTTGGTGATACAATAGCGACCATTATTTTCCTCGAGGTCGTCTTAGCGGGACTTTGCAATATAGGCAACAGAGCTCTGGAAGTGAGTACCCGGTTTGAAACATAAATATACTGTACTTTTATTCTTTGTTTAGAGCAAATTGACTGGCATTTGTCTTGCTTCACTCTTTTGAACGCATTTTAATAAACTTTAAAGTTACATCCCCTTTATGATATTAACATGGAGGCTACCTCTACACTACTAATAAAAATGTTTAGTGTACCAATCAAGTTACACAAACACAGAGAAATGAAAGGTTGCTCATTGCATGTTTTATATATAGATATATATATATAAAAGCCCAGTGCTTCGTTCTGCATACTGTATAAATATTTTTTTCACAATATTTGAATCTATCATTGGAACATCGAAAGATATTTACAGGTTACATCGATATATTTGCATTGCCTTTTGATGTCCTTATATTTTCATAGATATTTACAGAGTATTTTGATGGAATTTTTTTCTGTAAATGTTTAGTGGTTTCCAGATACACCGGAACTCTCAGTTAAGATGTCTTTCGATTATGGCCTATGAATGGATCATCATATAATCGAAACGCATGCTTTATCTTCATTATCAAATTATGGCTTTGTTTAAGCATCTCATCAGATTATCTAGAAAAGAAAAGTTTTTTTTTAGCTTACAGAAACATTTCTTAGATTATAGATTTCACCCGGAACATAAGGTGTAGATTACCACTTCGAAATTATTTGATATATAGTTTATAATCTTACGTGATTGCTGGTGATTGGTTTGCTTCAGATTCAGTTGGCCATATGCCGGCAAGGGCCATTATCCGAAGTATGGAAGTTCTGAAACATTTGGTTCATAATGCAACTGCGAGGTTTTCCTCCTGTTACACCTTTCAAACCATTTTACTGTCAATTGCGCTTTCAGCCCTGAATGACTTCGTAGGTACCATCGCTTGGCCTTTGCCCTTAATTCTTTGCATTCTAATTCAAAGGGAGTAGGTGGCTTGTTGTGGACCTCCTACCAACCAACAGAGACGAAGTTTTTGCTTTCATCAAGAAGGTTTTACTTCCCTTTTGATGAATTGTTGGTAGAGCTTGTTGAAATTGGTGTTTTAAATGACGTTTCTGTTTTTAAAAAGAAATTTAGGACCCGACGGATAAAAAAAAAAAACATGTAATTAGCTGTGCTTTCTAAACATGCAAAAGTAGTGATGCCAAGTTTATTTAGAGAAAATCTAGTTACCAAAAAAAAAAAAAAACTATGGCATAATGCAAATGTGAAGTTTCATCCTACGCTCAATTATGATACATCATAATGATGCATAAAGGAACAACAGTCTTTACTGCCTCGTGAACACATTTCGACTGGATAGCAAGTTAATGAAAGGACCAGTTCACTCGGATATGATATTTCTGTGCTTGTTTGTGATACAAATAAAGTATTACTTAGTAAAGAGATACTGAGGAGCTGGTTTTTACAGTGCGAATGCATCTGGAGAGGTTATGATTCATCATATCAATTCCATATTAATGAAAAGTACTTAGGACAGTTCAGAAATTAATACGATATTATTAAAATGAGGTTACAGCTTGGCTAACAGTGCAGCATGGAACCGTAATTGAAATGTAATTGATAAACAATTTTGCATTATCAATATCAGAGTAAATTTTATGTCCTTTATACATAAAAATTATAATGAGTAAAACCATGCATGAAATCTTCCAGATTAAAGTTACATTAAAGTTAAGTGTATATATATGCATAACTGTAAAATTACATGTATATATATATGTATAACTGAATCATTAATATATCAAACGTGTTGAATATATGAAGACAAAATCCAGGAAGGAAAGAGAAACGAGGGAGTTCTGCTAGACCTTCCGACTAATTCTCCTTTACGTAACAGACAGAAACGATGGAGTTCTACAAGGCCTTTCGACTTATTGTCCTTTACTTAGCTCTGCTAAATAAAGGACAAGAAGTCGAAAGGCCTTGCAGAACTCCATCGTTTCTCTTTCCCTCGTGGATATATGTATGCATGTGTGTGTATGCATGTATGCAAGAATACCTGTTCGTATGTGGTTCTCCCAATGTTAAGGTCACTGAGGAACAGGACGAGGCATGTTCTGGTTGGTGCGCTCACCTGCTCGGTTCTTTTGTGTGGCTTCTCTGCCCTTTAGGATTAAATGGAACCTGAATATTTTATATCGTTTTCAATCTCTCTCTCTCTCTCTCTCTCTCTCTCTCTCTCTCTCTCTCGCTCTCTCTCCTCCCTCTCTCTCTCTCCTCTCTCTCTCTCTCTCTCTCTCTCTCTCATCATTTTGGATTCGTCTACACCCACATGACTTGCATGTGCTGTTATTTCGTTGCACGCAGCTTGTGTGTGATTGTGGGCGTGTCCTTTTTTTCGCGTCTTTGTTGCAAACAACACGTTTGTGTTAGATACGTGTGGGGCTGTTACGTGTCTAGGTTGCATCTAAATACTGTCTGGGTGTGGGGCGATATGAAGATTAATATTCAAATAACGCATGTGGATATTTGGGCTTTTGTTACAAACAGAGCTGACGTATACGCGTGCGTGGCCTTTTCATTCCGTATTTGCTGCAGACAATTCTTATATGTTAAGAGATGAAGGGGAGTTTGCCAGGGTTGCAGATGATGGCCCTCAGAGGGAATATAGGATACATGTGGGCGTATGCGTGGGTTCGGTGATGAGGCCATGCTCGGACCATTCATTTTTAACCACCTGTATCGACATCCCAGCCGATTTTGCAAGACGGCCTGGCTAGTGTGATGGCTAGAGCGTTTTTTTTTTTTTTTTTTTTTTTTTTTTTTTTTTTTTTGGGGGGGGGGGGGTTGTCCAGAACTCATTATCCAAGTATATTGGTTAGGACTGCTGTTTCTTTAGTGGAGTGATTGGGACTGCTTTTCTCAAGTGTCACATCCAGGAATGCTACGTCTGAAGTGTGGTGGCTAGTACTAGTATCTTTTCAAAGTTGGGTAGCCAGAACTTCCACTATGTCTTAAGTGTGGATACGACCCTGTTTGTTTAGTGTGGTGGCTATAACTGCTATTTTACAGATGTTGTTGCTAGACTATCTGGGTCCTGGTCTCTGGTTGCAGCATTTTATTTGATTCTATTTTTTATTGTTTTTAACGTAATTTGGTGTTCCAATTTCTTTGACTCAAGTTGGTGTGCTAGTGGATTACTCTCCAAAGTAAGTAAAAGGTTAGCTTTTGTAATCTTTCCTAGCTTATGTATTCCCATGTAGTTCTGTTTGATTAACCATAACAATCAGTCATCTCTCTCTCTCTCTCTCTCTCTCTCATCTCTCTCTCTATCTCTCTACCTCTCTATCTTTCTCTCTCTCTCTCTATATATATATATATATATATATATATATATATATATATATATATATACATTCCTTGACAAATTGTTAGTAAAGTCGAAAGCGCTTGGATTTCTGACTATCATTTTCCTGTGGGATTCGGTTATTTAATGAAGTCACGTACATCTCTGTGATTTTTAAAGCTTTATATATATATATATATATATATATATATATATATATATATATATATATATATATACATATGTAAACTGTTTTACATTGTATTCTATAGATTATGTTAGGAGGACCGAGGGGGGGGGGGGGAGGGGGTAGGGTACCGTCATACCCGCATCTTGCCCAGACCCATAGAAAAACAAAGGGATTCGGGGCGGGGGCGGTTTGGGTCTATAATCGTAAAGGAAGCAACCCAACTCTCCGTCTACATCTGGGCTTTGACATTTTTCTCTAATTCCTATTTTTCCTTTCTTACCCATAATCCGCTTTCTTTCAGAAGCGGCTCTCTTTCGGTTCCATCGGGACTTACACACATTTCCCTTATCCAGAGACTTTAAAAGGATAAGGAAGGGTATTGGTGTCTGCTTTCCATTAGTCTTGGCTATAAAGAGGTACTTTTTTTTCAACGACCTGAGTTTTTTCTTTAAAGATTATTTTATGTATATATTTTTGGGGTAACTACAAAGTGTGTTATTATGTAGGCATAGCTTAATATATGCTTCAACAGTGGCGCTGATTTTCAGATTTTCTTTTGCCTTAATGGAGTCCATTGACGCATTTTGTAATAGGCCTTCATTTCCTGGTTATTTCGTAATGACATAGGCCGCAAATACATGTGAATCATCATGTCGTTGCAACATGCTAAGAAAGCAGTTAAACCAACGTTGTATTATTTCATAGGCTTAAAAGGACACTGTAAAACACTACAATTAGTCGTTATGTGAACCATTCATCTGTTATACAGACTAAGAAATATTCAAATTAAACGGCTAATACAAAGAAAGCTCTAATTATACTATTTACTTTTGATTTTATGTTTGTATAAACAACAAGAAAATCGAAGCAGAATAACATGTGATCAGTCTTTCCTTTGTTATAATTTTATAAGTAAAAGAAAAAATATTGAAGGCAACTCGTATGGCTTATACGTACTAACATGTAAACACTTATTTTCAAGTTGGTGCTTTAAGTAGATCATCGTGAATAACAGTTATGGCGCGCATTAGTAGTCAGCAAACGAATTCCTGGGATACTGCAGCTGTTTAAGCAAGCACGACCTATCTTGGGGAAGAAGGTCCACGAAAATAATATCTATTTTGGGTCCTGGGAGATCCACGATCTAGGTATCGGTGGAAGGCCAGTCGCTTTGTATACAAGCGTCGTAGCAGTTACGTGACGTTCGGAGGTGAAGCAATGGTTGCATGATTTGTCATCCGTCATGACACAGCTTTATTTACTCATTTCTTTACTCACTGATTTATTTGTATAATCTACATTTTGATAGATACGTTCCTCTGCCCTTTTTCTTGTTTTTATATGATTTATTTTCTTATTTGTCTTAATATAGTTCCTCGGCTCTGTATTTCTCCTGTTTATTTTTACTTGACACTGATGGATGTACGTGAATGTTGAATAATAACAGTAATAATAAGTCACACCAGTCGCGTAAATATAACTGTAGGTGTTGCCTGTCTTATTGTCCACATGAAAGGTCAGCTGTTATTTGCGCCGGTTTTTTTCGGAATTGGACATCGGTCTTCTGACGTTCCACCTCGTTAATATCTCGTGTAGTCACGAGGAGTTTGTGTCTCGTTAGCTGAAGGTGGTGGTGTTGTGTTATTTTCACATACAGTATGTAATGATTATCTAGATACAAGGTTTTATTATTATTATTATTATATTATTATTATTATTATTATTATTATTATTATTGTATTATTATTTTCGTAAATTAATTAGTATCTAGCTACAGGATGTTGCTATCATAATGATCGTTCTAGAGGAACTAGTCGAAATGGTCGAGTGCGAGTAAAGGAAAGGATAATTGATACTATTAAAATAAGTTTGACTAAGCCAATGAATCACCTAGAAGTCAAGAGTGCAATAAATAATAAATAATGTACAAAGTAAAGAAATAGATAATCTTATTCGTGTAAAAATAAATTTAGGACGGAACTGAGTCGCTTCAGCCCTACAGCAACACCTAACTCTTACGAGAATAACAATATTTGCATTCAAAGGAAAGAGGTTGAACGGTTTGTTGATTCTCGCTAGGCCAGTGACGCATGCGCAGGCAGCAGCCTATATTATTAGTTGCCAGGCCCATTTCTGAACGCGGAAATGTCCCAGGACGCGTCGCCAAGAACGTAGAAACCGAAGGGACTCCAAAAGTAGAGTTAGAAAGGAATGGGAATTGTGCCAAGCGAACTGTTTTAAAATTCACTATTTTCCCTGAGTGGATAAAGAAAGCGGATGCCTGGTGTAGGCCTACTTGGTAAAAGTCTAGTGAAGGTATCAAGGAGGAGGAAATGTTGTACTCTCAAATTCATAATCTTCTCTGAAAATCAAGTGTCACCCTGTTCAGATAGGGTGAAGATTATGTAATAATGTGGTTTAATGGGTCTAGAAGTGGGACTCTTTGAAAGACAAGATTGGAAACAATTTTAGAGGGAAGAATGGAGCAGTTCCATCAATATGCTTTTGTGGGGTAGGTTGATGGCCTTCGTATGAATGTAAATTCATACACAGGTCATCAATTAAGTATGAAAATCCATTTTGGTTTTTCTAAAATATTGTCCATAGCTCAGTGCACTAAGAGCGTAATTACAATTTTTTTCCATGTTTTATTTTGACTTTGTGTTTGTGTGTGTTACATATTAATGCTTTCATTTGATGATCTCTTGCGCAGTAATACTAAAATGCCATTTTTTTTAATCCTCAGGTTGTCACTGGTCAGCTTGTCTACCTGACTCTACGAGTTGGAGAGACCAACTGCCCAATTGGAACTCCTGACGTCACTAACTGCCCCCTGGACCACACCGAAGATGATTACGTCTGTGAGATCGTCGTCTGGGAAAGGCCCTGGCTCAACAGCTCTAAAGTCATTGAAGAGAAATCAAAGTAATATTGGATAAAAAAATAACTGTTGTGTGATTTGTAGTGATTAGTTTATTGTCATTGCCATCCAAACACTGGTCACAAGAAAAAAAAATAGTTTTCAACCAGTGCTTTCTTTCACCGTGTAATTGATGGCCAGCAAGCATTGGTTAAAAGAAAGTATGTGTACCGTTTCTTCATTTCACAGTCATTTCCCAGCATTAGATAAACATTAAAAAAAATTTATTTTACCAGTACACTACTGTACTTCAGTTCATATTTAGTCATCCTAGTTTTAACTAGTGACCCATGGTTAAAAACTGTTTTGTAGTTATACTTTAAATTAGTGACTGCATCATTTATTGCCGTTTTCCTTCTGGGATGATCCAGTGTCTCCTGATTGTTTTCTTGTGACACAAAAAATGGGCTCGATTAACGTTACTAACATATGAGTTTGCTTAGAACCTTTATTCTGAAGTAATACATCATAAAGGATAAGGAGTCTCTTGGAAGCCATAAATAGTCAGCTGGAAATGTTGTAAATCCAGGAACTGATGATTAATTTTGGTGTTTATGCATGGCAGCATTTGTGATACTATTTTGCTGGTATATGATATTGTAGTGGATTAATGACTTATTTCCATTCTAATGAAATAATATGTGTCAAATAGAGATTTTGTACTAATTTGCAGTTAAATGTTAAAAGAATACACTACTCATTAGCTATAAAGGAAATGGGCAGTTTATTCAACTTTTTTACTTACTTCACACATGTGGTGGTTAGGCAGAAAGAAGTTACTGGGCTTTGATTTCTTGCTGAGACATCAACTCTTTGTATACATTTAACAAAAGTTAAAAAAAAAAAAAAAAAAAAAAACTTAATATGATGGAATATTTGAATATAACTAATCAGTGATGTTTTTTGACAGATGTGCTGAAACTGAGGATGATAACGACTTCAACATTTGGGGCTTCTTCTCCCGCCTCGCCAACTCTCCATCTGAGATCCCTCAGCAAAATCTCCCAACGGGCATTAGTGAACAGCAGTTGGGATTGGAGGCTTTCAACTATGTTGACCGTGCATCAGAATCAAAATTCAGAGGCGATATGGTCAACTTCAATCTTGGCAAGATCACAGTAAGGCATTTAGATTTTACTACCAAACTGAACAATCAGGAGTTGGCCAAAGACTTGACATAATGATATGCTTTTCATTGCTTAGTATAGTAGTTGGGCTGTGAATTGTTTATAAATATATTGGTGCTATTCTTGTCCTTAATGTATACCTGAAATTTTAATATTGTTCAAGCATAACAGTGAAGTAGACTGAGCCAATTTTTATTTGTTAATCCTCTCCTTTTCAGTTTGATCCTTTGTCTAACACAACTAAAGTTCAAGTAAATGTCGAATATGGCTTCAAGATGTGCCTCAGGTCTCCAGATGAGAAGACTGACTCCAGGATGTGCCCACGTGACACTCAGCGTGACCATTATATCTGCGCTGTTCATGTTGTGCACAACCCCAACCAAATTGCCACCCTCGAAGTAGTTCCTATCCGAGACTCTAGTGACGAAAACGAGATTCACTGTGAAAAAAGGGTAAGATTTGGCCACTGAATGTTAATGTTTGATTAATGAAATAGTTTGATTGTTGCTTTACCACATTTTCAGCAAATATAGAATGTGTCCAGGAAGCCACGCAGACTTTGCTGTCATTACTATTAGAATAAAGTTTTAGAAAATGAGAAGACTCGTCAGGCACAATCTTGATATGGAGTAACCCAGATGCATCATAACATATGTGCGTACTCATAAAGCAGTTTAGCTTGTATACTCTACCTTTGTTTTCAGTTCCTTTTTCCAGTGTATTTCAGATTGGAGACTCCTGTAATGGAATGAAATAGTATTCATTTTTAAATATGCTTAAAAAATTTTTATTCCCTGTGCTTTAGTTACTTGTCTGCATTTGAGTTAAGTTTTACTGCCAGATAAATTTAACAAATTCTTATTTGGCCTTGACATGGTGTAGTGTACAAGTATTTAATCCTATGGATGGATGATTAAAGTTCTGTCTCGTCAACCAGGCCATTCAATTATGGTTTTACATCAGGATTTATCTTTAAGGTTTTTTCTAATCTCCCATTTCGTGTGCCCCACTCTGCATCACATCTCCTTATTGATAATTGAAATGCTGTTCTCTTTCCAGAGAAGTGTTGAAGAAGAATTAGTTGTTCCTGTACGAGCCCCTTGCCTTGGTTGTCCTCAGCCAGCACCTCTTAATGACCCAGTAATTCTAGATATAGCTGACTTTGCTCTGAAAGAGTATGACAGGACAGCTGATGAGGATGACCTCCATATGATCTTGAGACTTGTCAAGGCCCAGACACAGGTAATAGACTTGAATTTGTACATGCAATGACAGCATTCATTTGGTCCCTTTTTTCATGTTGTTTTTGACAACAGCCATTGGTCATATTTTATGGTTAGTTTTATACCGACACCTTTTATATAGGTGAGCGAGTCAGAGAGTTCTGACATGTCCAATTTAGCAGTTCTCTGGTACTATAGCAATATTTTACTAGAAATAGTGCTAAAGGAGACATATTTCACTGGGCGACACGGCTTCCTCGCCCAGAAATAGATTTTTCCTACGTCAAAATCCCTTTTATGGTCACTAACAGAATTGTATATGGAAAGTAGGTGAATGTCATGAGAGGAATGGATCAGCAAAGAGGTTTGATATAAAAGATTAATCTTTATGGGGACTGATTCTGTGTATTACTTGTCCTATTTGCTTTAATATTCTTTTATAGAAATTTAGGAGAGTTGAAGACACTTGATAAATTCCTCATCATTGTGTTCCTTTATGCTGCTGATATCTGGATCTAGTCAGTGTAATGCTTAGTTATTTGTATTAATGTTTTATTCACCATTTAAGCTATTTTCCCTAAACATCAATAACTTGTGAGAAAAATCAATACAGTGGTTATCATCACATTCAAACTTTATTGCTGGAATACATATCATATTTGTCTCAGTGCTGTATTACAAGACTGCTTTCCATATCTGCTACCTTTTTTTAATGGTTACATTATCTGTATGAATTCAGTCAAGAAAAGAGTGATATGAGAATTAAATCTATAATGTAAATAGCTGAAAATCATGCATTTCATATAGGTGAAAAATTTTTCATTTAAAGGGGATAGTAACATTTGTGGCAAGTAAACACAAAAGAAAATTTTTTTAGAAAATATTATTGTATATTCTGTTGCTTTTAGTAAGCAGTGGCAAAATTTGCTTCTAAGGATTTAGAAAAAATAATCTAATTTATTTCAGGTGGTTGCAGGTGTTAAGTACTACTTGACTGTTGAGCTTGCAGAGACAGAGTGCAAGAAGACCTTGATTGGTGTTGATGTCAACAGGACTTTCTGCAGTCAAGATTTGAACGAAGAAACCAAAATTTGTGACCTTCATATAGTTGACCAGCCATGGGTACCAGCAAGAGATCTTGTTGCTGCTCAGTAAGTACTATTCTCATGTGTGAACATTTCATGTTTTGCATTATGTTTTAGAAAAATATAATACATGATCAGAAGTGATGTAGATATTTTTAAAGTGATAACAGTTTTATCTTACGCTGTAGAAAATAATATAATTGGATATGTTTTCAGCTACAATGTGTCAAGATATTGTTTAGAAAGCCATATACTATAGCTGCTTGTCTTCAGTATTTTCAAAATATGAACGTTTTGGTCAGTCATACAATTTGTGGTATATGTATACTGTATTTGAGTGCAAGGATTTAACCGTTTTAGTTTCACCAGATTTTTCATAAGTACAGTACTGTATTAAAAATCTTTAAATATATGTTACTGTAGTTTGGTGAGAGGTCATGGAGATTAGATTTTCATGGCACAAGTAAGTGTTTTAACAATTTTGTTTCATGATTCACAAAGGAGAGACAGTAATATCTCATTTTTTAATAGGTGCTATGACAAGGATAATTATCCTGCCACAACTCAAGATGAATTTATTGTTCCTGTGGCTGTTGGTGGAAGTTTTGCTGCAGTGCCCTCTGCTACTGGTTTCCAGTCAAGAACTTCTGTCTTTGGAGGTCAGGCACCTGTACAGCTTGATGAAAATAGCAGAGCCATAGCTCAGATGGTTGTAGCAGAATACAACAGGCGTGAGGATGACCGTGAGTATTACAAACTCATGAAGGTCCATGAAGCAACACCCCTGGATGCATCTGGAACGTACCACATTGTTGTTGAAATGGCTGAGACAAATTGTAATAAGTTTGATCCCTCTACTGGCAATGGTGAACATTGTATTGAGAACCCAAGAGAAGAGCGTGAAGTTTGCAGTGCTCAGGTCCATGAGCAAGCACCTGGAAACAGAAGAATTTTGTCTATGTCATGCGAAGATCTTGATGATTACCTTCGAGATAGGTTGATGCCAACTTTGAACTCCTTTGATATCATGGATCATCCCTTCTTAAGCTCACAAGGTTCTTCTTCTTCTGGAAACCCTGTCCCTACTAGTGACCCCAAAGTTCAGGAAGTTGCTGCTTTTGTCCTTGACCAGTACAATCTACGAGGGGATGAAGATGAACTCTACGTTCTGACTAACATTGTCAGTGCTCACACCCAGGTTAGAAGAAAGGGTATAGTTCATTATTTAAGAATTATACTTGATTATTTTAGTCTACATTTAGTAGCTCACAAAGTTTAGATGACATCTTGAAAATATCTTAATCTAGAAGACTTATGTTGTTGACCTCCCATACTTGTTAATTATATCCTGTCCTTAGTATTTTTACCATTGCAGTAATTTAAAGGATTACTTTGCTTGTTGTTCTTTGATATTTATATTTAATTGTATTGACCGTCCAAGCTAGATATTTAGTCTTGTCTAAGATCACTTATATAGAATTCTAATTGGATCAGTGTACACAACAAAGCATTCAAATATTAGTAAACACCTTATTGTTACTTACTGTGTTGCTTGCGTGCAGAAAAAAAAGAAACCTGGGAATCTCAATCTTTTTCCCAGAGATTTTAAACTTTTGGATAGTATAGGGTAAATGGTTTGGAACTTCTGTATTGCATTTCACTTTTCTTATGCAGGTACCTGTGTAAATTCCTTTTTAGATTTAAAAGTTTTAGCTTTTAATATTATTGCAATAGACAAAGGCCATTCATAATTATGTTAGGCCTTCTTTACACCATTTGCTATGTTAATAAAAAGTTGAAAGTGTTGATGGGATGGAAAAATGCCTTGGAGACCTCATCCTATTTATCAGCAGGTATTTGTCACCCTCTATAATGAAAGTATGTCTTCATATGATGATGATGAGTTCATAGGCTATAAATATTTTGTTTGGTTAGTGCAAGTTATTTTTTTCCGCTTTTATATGCCCATTTCTATGTGTGGGCCCTTAGGTAATGACTAGTCAAGTGATGCAGCCTGGCAAGTTAGTATTTCAAGAATAATGGTCAGTGACAATGATCTGGTAATGACAGAATTTGATCTTTTATAAACAAAGAGTATTTAATAGTTGGAAACTTGCATGAAAGCAAGAATTTCAAGAGTTTAGTTGTGGAGGGGAGGAGAAATTATAAAAATGACGTCATAATCAACCATTTCGTATTGGTTACCTGCAGTAGGATGTGAAGGTTTTGGTGGTTGCCCATATTGGATTTTTTCTGAATTTCTGCATTGAATGTTCTTTTTTTCCTTGTAGGATGCTGGTGGAATGACCAAGTACCTCTTAGAGCTGGAAGCAGCAGAGACACATTGCAAGAAATACCTTCCGGTGGCAGATCCTTCCCGGTGCCACATTGACCATGGTGAAGAAAGAGAAATCTGCCAAGCAGAGGTGAATGTACCAGCAGACCCATCTCAGCCAAAGACACTCACCAGACTTTACTGTGATGAGCGGGATGACTATTACACCAATAAACTCAAAGGTGAATTTCTGTGAAATTTTTCAGAATGATCATTATGTATTTTTGTTGTTGTTTACGTACATGGATGGAAGTTAATGCAGAAGCACATTAACTAATCCAGATTCAGTGGAATTTGCTATTTCCAGTTACTGCAGAATATTAAAGCAAGTTATACAGAGTTAGAAAGTACATACTGTCTGCCATTTTACTGTATGATGTTCATACCTAAAATAAGTCTGATAATTCCCATTTGTGAATACAGTAATGGAAACCACACCACTTGAGCATCCATCAGCATTTGGTGCTTGTAGTGCAGTATTTTGAAATACTCAGTTTGTCAAGTGGTGAAATGGTATGCTTAAAATTTTCTCTTCTTTTTCAGGTAAAATCTTCTCAGGAGCTGCTCTCCACCCTGATGGTTCTGGTAAGAATCTTGAGAAATTGTACATTTGGTTATAGGCTTATCATCAGCATTATTATCAAACCCTAAATTTAATTGATTTTTTAATGATTAACTGCCCAGGGTTTCCATGAACGATAAAACTTCAGTATTTTGTTGTTTATTGACTTATCTAATGTCTTGTTCCCCTAAATTTTTTAATATATATGTAATGATAAAAGTTAAATGATATTGACAAATTTGAAGTTCATTATCTTTGTGTTCAATTTATCCAGCCAAGTATCACAAATTTTCAGATGGTAGTAACATCCAAATATCCTTCAGCAGAATTCGTTATTGGCA
Source organism: Macrobrachium nipponense (assembly GCF_015104395.2). Taxonomy (NCBI): domain Eukaryota; kingdom Metazoa; phylum Arthropoda; class Malacostraca; order Decapoda; family Palaemonidae; genus Macrobrachium; species Macrobrachium nipponense. The sequence goes on along the minus strand of NC_087215.1, from coordinate 27,498,035 downwards.
TTTTGTAACTCGTATAATCATAAATCATGTAGTCTTGTCAAGGAAACTTTGGTCAACATGTAGAATACTAATTCTCTTCAGAGGAGTTCATTAGTATTACTCTTTTATTTCTGAGCACTTTAAAGAATTGGTATGCTTTCTATGTCAAGATATTTGGTTTGTTATAGAATGTGTAGACCTTTAAAAGCCATATGAATGTAAATATAAAACTATTCATTCGTTTTCCATTTTATTCCTGTAGCAAAAAATGGAAATGGTGAGTGTTAAGTGGGTAAACTATAGTGTATTCATTTTTCGTATCTTGTTTGTATCTTCACTTTGGCTTTACTTATCATCTGACCTCTTGCATGAAACCAGTACATAACCTATGGTTAAGGATTGTGTCAGGGCACTTCTGTGAACCTAGTCAAGTTTTAAACTTCATCTGCAATATAGAACTTTGTACTGAATGTATTTGATAGAATAAGATTTATATTTTTTTGTTTCTTACCATTAATTCACAGCTGTTAATCTCATATACAGTAGTATATCTTGATATTATTTATGTTCAGATTTCTGTTTTTTTGTGCTTTCAGTGCTCCAGTCATTATGATTTTGACTTGAAAATTTATTATTTGATTGAATTCTTATTTTCCACAACTAAATACCTTTTGTACACTTCAAATATAGAAAGTCATACGTTTAGGTCAGGACATTTTTCGGTCAGAGTTGCAGAACCTGTGTTATCAGTAGTACATAAGTTATTTTAAACAAAGTTGGAAAAAATATTTCTAATATATGAAGTCTTCATCTAAAAGTATATTTCTCACAATGTTGTGCTGATATCTGAACAAAATGAAATTTGTTTTTATTTTTCAGCTTCCACTCTGGGTGGAACATGGGTTGCTGCCAGTGTAAATGACTCCAGCATAAGAAAGCTTGGACACCTTATAGCTGACGAGTTTGATTTCAGGTCTGACGAAGACAACCTATTCATCTTCAGCAAACTTATGAAAGCACAAAAAATGGTATGCTTTAATTTTGAGTATTTATCAACATTTTCGTCTTTAAAGATTTCGGATTTTGAAATTTTCTTCTTGCTTCTGTTTGTCCATGCTCTTATGCTCTTTTTCCTTCAAGAGGCTGAATGTCTGTCATTGCCTTCCTTTTCTTTTTTTATATACATATTCTTCAGGTCTGAATTAGAAAAAGGAATTTGGTTGCCTGCCTTATTGACATTTGCTTCAAAGAAAGAAAAAAAAAAGTGTAGATTAACTTTTGAGCCAGTTATGTGTGCGTAGAGTTATAGAATTGCATGTACCGAACAAATATCTGTATTTATCTATGCTGTACTGTCTCAATATTTTTTCTAATATGAATGCTAGTTTCATTTGTATGTGATGATTTCATCGTTATCGTTCCTAATGCAGAGTGTATTTATTCTGATATATATTACAGTACAGTACTCCAAAAGCATGGATTTGATTGGATATTGGGTAAATCAAAAGTTGGTCCAGTGTACATACATCACTGAATTTTTTCTTCAAAGTCCTATTATGCTTTGACTGCTGATTAGAACTAATACTTTTTACACCTTTTTTTTATTTAACTTTTTTAATTCAATTAAGTGTCTGGTCATTTAAGATCAAATTAATGAACAAAAATAGAAATCATAAGATGTTTAAGACATGGTCAGCCTGAATTTTGTCCTTGGTCGCTAAAATCCATATTATTCATTACCTGATATACTTGTGTTGATTATATTGATCTTGCATTTTAATATATACACATAATTGGCTGGTGTTTACCGTACATGATGCCATATAGGCATGCCAGGCTATTAATTGGTGCTTACAGAGTTGTTCACAAGTTCAAAGGTGTAATATTTGAGGCATAATTACCTACTTTTTTTTTTCAGTGTTACTTGCAAAAAATTAATCTTGCATGGTTTTCAGGTTACATCTGGCCTAAAATATCACCTGGTTGTCGAACTTCTCGAGACTGTTTGCCCCAAGTACAAGAGGAGAATCGACAAAACTCGTTGCGTCCCAGACATTGGAGAGGATCCTGTGGTAAGACTCTAATTCTTTAGATGAAATTTGCCTCTATTGGGTACATGAAAGTATCAAGGTTTATAGTTTATAATACTTTTCCATTCTTTGACCATACAACACAATGCATTTTATTGTGCAGATGTAGAGGTATTGATACTATTTCTTTATTTCTGAGTCATAAAGTAAAATATTCAATTGATGGTATGCTGGGATATGGAATTTTTAAAACAATCTGACACTGCTTGTTGATTAGTAAGAATTTTTTTTCTTACCTTGAACCTTATGTAACATACAGTATATTGTACACAATGCTGCTGTTGATGATGTCAGAAATTTAATTCTCTTAGGAACATAGCCCATAGGACTAGAAGATAAGGGCTCATTCATGCATTCTCAGTAAAGGTATCTTTTGAGACTAACAGTTCTTTATGCCCTTTCATTATATGAATTAACAGATGTGTGAGGCTAATATCTTGATACAACCTTGGCTGAGCAAACAGCAAGTTACAAACCTCCGGTGTGCTGATAGGGATGACTTCCATGAGGGTGATGATTCAGTTGAGGTCTTGCTGCCTCTGGTTCACCCTTCTGCTCATGCTCGCCCAGTCTTCAAGAGCCACTTTGTTGTTCGTACTAGTGATGAAAGTATAGAGAGCAATGAGGTAAGTTCTGAGTGCCTTTAGTAATGTGAATGGTAAAGTATTTCAGTTCTAAAGTGTTTTTTGTGCTTGTAGAGGGCATGATTATTTAATTTTCTTGAAGAAGGTTGATATTATTCATTAGATCTCTTTGTGGCATAAAAAGGGATCTAGTTGTTATCATTCATGGGCTTAGAATGTAGCAGTAGTGAAGTCATTGTAGTTTGTCAGTGTAGAAATTTTTAGTAGAGGTTGGGAGCTTGGTGGCGGTGTGTTAATGATGGGGTAGTGAAAACGCTGAGAAGGAAACGAAAATTTGACCAAACCACTGGACTGCTGATGTTTTGAGGAAGGTGTTTTTTTGGCTCTTTCTATATCAGCAAAAGTGGAATTTTGGTTTCTGTTTTTGTTACAATATATAATTATGTGGAGCATTAATAACAGATCTTTTAACAGTATTCTTGTATCATTAGGTTGAATAAGTACATATAAAGCTTCTATCAGCCTGCTGTATTGCTGATAGATGGTAGAGTTTGACTAAAATGTTGCATAATAATGGTTATGGTTTACAGTATGTTATTTACCTCATGAATGTGGTAAAAGGAATGGACCAATTTTAATTTTATTTTTTCATTACTCTTCAGAATTTTCATCTTGATGGTTAAATTAAATTTTCACCACTAAGATTGGAAAATTTTTAAGTTATATGAGAACTGCCTCATTGACTGACTCCTGTTCTTCCATTTCACTGCCCCATTAAAGCATCTTTCTCATGAAAAGTTTGGTTATGCTCTACAAGCAACTCTTAATGAAATTCTTCTAATAAGAATGATACTTCTCCCTCCCTAAGCGTTTCTACGATCCCTCCCGCCGAACTAGCAGCCGCCACCGAGACTCCAACGAAGATCTTTCGAATGAAACAGTTGAGGTTAATACATGGCATAGACCACTTTTTTTTTTTAGATGAATTTTAGCCTAGATTAAAGGGAAATTTTGCTTACAAGGCCACAAAGTTAATTGTACGATAAGAGATATATGGGTCTTTTGGTAGATAAAAGTTTGAAACCCCCTACAAGCAGTATCTTACAGACAATATTTTTGGGTTTTTTTAAGTGTAATAATTGTTATAGTGTAATTTTGCAATCAGTCACTAATTCCATTTGCAAACATGCATGCTAATAACACATGTTTTCCCATGGAAGAGATTCTATCATCCCTCCGGTGGTAGAAACCATCATCATGACACTGAAGAAGAAGACGATTCTGAAGAACTTCCTAACTTCCGAGGCAGGAGAGGAATTCCTGGTGGTTATCAACAGGCAGATAAGACCAGTCCCAAAGTAAAGGAAATAGCAGACTTTGCCATCAAGTCTATGGATGAGCTCTCTGAAGATCCTCGAGTTAGAATTGTCAAGGCTGTTGAAAAAGCTGAGACTCAAGTAAGTATTGTGAACGTATGTTTTAGAATCAACTTTTCTTAGTTTATAGTGCTAATTATTCTAAAACCTTTGTAATATATAGTACTTAACAGCTATTATTGCACAGTAACAGAAAGTTGATTGAAATTACCTAGTCATAAAGTTGATAAAGCCATAGAGCTATGGAAAAGTAACCATACTATATAAGCTAAATCTGAAATGTGAGAAAGCTAGCTATTATTTGTTATATACATAGCGCATCTACTTTAGGAACTTCATAGCTGACTAAGACTAGATTTTCTGTGTGAAGTGTGACAGTAAACTTTAAAGTTTTGAATAAATTGTTATCCAAGGGAAACAAAAAATATGATACTATCATTTATCTCATAGGTGGTTGCAGGGGTCAACTATAGACTTATCCTTACTGTCCATTGGACAACTTGCTTGAAAGCAGATGAAGTAGAGGATTTGAGTTCTTGTCCCAGTGATCCTAATGAAGTACCAATTACATGCACTGTCATTGTTTATGATGTGCCATGGACAAACACCCGGAGGGTCACAGAAGCTGCCTGCAACCCTGTAGGTGCTTCAGATGCCCCTGCAAAAAGATCTAGGAGAGCACTACTTGGTGGTTTTAGTGAGGCTGATGTAAATGATGCAAAAATCAAGGAAATTGGCAATTTTGCTGTACAAGCTATGGACTCGACAAGTAGTGATCGCCACATTAGACGGGTTGAAGAAATCTTAAGTGCTTCCAAGCAGGTGAGTGATTTTTAAGTTTAAGATATTTGCATTTTTTCATGATATATATCACTTTGGGATCCTGTTTGCTTTAAGCTTCTGTTTGACTTTTCAAATAATTTTCTCTACTCGCATTCTCCTTTTTTGGGTTTTGTATGCTTCTTACATGCACATACCATTATCTAAATGTATGTCATGTGGTACTGCCTCTCTGTTTACCCATAAAAAGTAATGTACAGCAAATTTTTCTCAACATTTAAGACTTAACATATTCCATACTAATTACTGTACCCTCTTTTTCTTTGATAGTGCACAACATTTTCTGTTGATATTTTACTGTAAAAAAATTCTATAGGTTTTGCCATTTGATTTAAGATATTCTGTATTTCTCAGAAATATTGTAGTAGATTTTATGATAGTGTGAAGTTTTTCCTCATTTATTCTTTCCTATAAACTCCAAAGTATTATTTTGTATTTCTTTCTTTGTCTTGCCCCCCAGAAATCATAGAGAACTGTACTGTACATGCTGTATTTCTTTAAATGTTTGTCATTTTTTCTCCTTTCAACAGTGCACTTGATTTTATGTTTTACAACTCACTTTTGATTCCTTTTATAATCATGGTTTGGCTTTGCTCTGAAAATGTTAACCTCTAGATCTTTGGATGTGCTTGATGCTAATACTTTCAATTTTATATCTTTTATAATGTTATCCTTGCTCTTCTTGGCTCCTTGTTTTTAGCACTGAGTAAGCTGTCATGTCTTGTGATGTGTACCTGCTGCATTTTCTCCTACAGTAAGTTATATCCTTCTGTGATTGTTTTCAGTCTTTTCTTAACTTGCATTTTCCTAATTTAACTATCTGAATAGTAATTTTTGTATATAACTGAAAGTATTTCATAACTGACTTTTTTAATCTAATGATGTATTACATGAAGTGATTAAAAGATGTAGGAAGTTGTTACATTTTCTACTGCTCTTTCAGGTTGTCGCAGGATTTAATTATAGGCTGAATATTAAGATATACTGGACGACCTGTTTGAAGGAAGATCACTTAGAGGATATTAGCGGCTGCGAGAGGGATCCCAGCAGGCCATACCAAACTTGTGAAGTGGTCGTATATGAGAAGCCTTGGGCAAATCACATTGAGCTTAAATCTGCTTCTTGTAACTAGGAGGAGGTCTTGAAAAACTGATTTTCTCAGAGTTATTATATTTGAAATGAATTAATGATGACATTAACAATTATTATTATCAGTTGTCATTGCATACTTTTATCGTAGATTGTTTTTTTATTATTGTAATGAGACTTACATACAGTATGGTTGTTAGAGCATGGTGACATATCATGTGAGAATTCTTCACTATTGAAATTATATGATTCATGTTATTTAATTGTTGAAAACAAAAATTGAAATTTCTTCTCTGTATATATATCATCCATTATGAATACTATGTATCAACTTTTCTTTTTAGTACATTCTTAGTTCAGTGGAATTCAGTTTAAACCTAAGAACCATTGTGCAGAGAAAAGACAAATTACTGTATATTTAATCAACTTATTTTTATAAAACATGAAAATATTATGATCATTTCATGTCAGTATCAAACCTTCATGCGGAATCATCTTAGAGAACAGTGCACGATAGATTTCCAGTCTGTAGTTTCCATAACATCAAATGCCTTACTACAAAGCTGGACTGTGGGTTTGTAGCAACATAATGAGGAATATGAAATTAATACTGTATTTGTTTCACTTGAAAAATATAAGAAAACGTTAGTTTTAGAACTTTCAGCTTCTTCAAGGAATAAATCATATTTTAAATTGTTCATATCAAACTATGAATATGTACTGATATTTGAATGTCTTAATGTACTCTATTGTTGCCTGTACAGTATATTGATTTTGAAAAAGAATATAGAATTGCATTCAGGATCTATATTTGCATCACTGGTTATGTTTCAATGTTCATCTTCTAGTTTTGATTTTAATGGATGTGAATTTTATTCAGATTATTAATATTTAAAAAGCACGAAGCTTTCTCTGTCTTCCCTTTGTTCATGTTTCAGTATATTTTTAATCACATTAAGCTATAAAGTTTTAGGATCAGGAGTACACTAAAATATCTTGCATAATTGAACTTTGAATTAGTTTACTCTATTAAGTTATATTTCCATCATCTTTAGCAAATATGACCCACTTGGAGCATATAATTTCTTTATTTATGAAGGAAAAAAAGAATGTAGCAGACCACAGAAAACGTGTTACCAATGCTACATAAATGTTTTTCAGAATATTTCCCTTAATCGTATAAAATGAATCTGCATATTTCCTCGTCCCATCTGACCGTCTTTTGTAGTAGGGACGCTTAACACTACCACGACCATTGATGTACATAGATTGTTATTCTTATTGGTCATATTGATGTGCATAGAGCAGCATCACAAAGATCTAAAGCACACTTAATGTAGGAAGAGGGAAGGTCATTCTGGTGAAGGAAGCTGTTTTTATTCCATAAAGTATAGGTTTTAGTCATTTTTCAGCAGTTTTGAGAAATATGTAGTCTGGTTGTAGCAACTTCTTTCATCACAGTTTTCGTCAGTGGATTAATTTTTCCTTTTTTTTTATTTTAGGAAAGTTTTTCTGCTTTCTTCTTATCCCTTCATTAAGTGAGCTTAAGATGAGGAATATTTTACACTGATTATAATATATCTAATATATACATATATATAATATTGTACCTGTGATGAAAATATATTAAGTTTCCAATAGATATCTTTTGCAATTCTTTTACTTTTTCTTAGTTGTTCTTTGGTAAAAAAAAAATTTGGATCTTTAAGAGGTATTTTATGGTGAATGTACTACTGTATGAATGTTGAAACAGGGTTAAGAAGCATCACCTGTAGCTGACTTTATTATATTGACACAACATAAATACTATTACAAATTTTATGATTAATATATTTAAAAAGAATTGAAAGTTCCTCTTGAATTTTACGTAAACTTTCCTTACAGCAAAGTGATACATAAATCATTTTAGAAATATTGTATACCAATGTCACATTAGTTTTACATTCAAACGTCCTACTGGCCTATAATTTTGTGCACTTGATTTCTGTCTTTCATCGGCATACAGTAATTTATCTGTGATTTTATTATTTCAAGGAACAATGTATTTTATAGAATTTATTACCGGTGAATAGTGACTTTTCACTTTGTAAAGTAGTACTTTACTGGCACTACAGTACCATTTAAAAGTGAAATGCTGCTTTGATCTAGTAAAATATTTGGAACGATTAGCAGTAAAGTAGTGACAGTGATGGTTACAAGTGTGCCATTGGTGAAAACAAAATTTCATGCCATGTGGATGGCCACAGGGAACTATGTATGGGGTGAATTATATGGGAGATATGCTCTAAGGTCTGTGATTACTTCTACAGTATTTTAATTGTGTTTGGAGTTTTTTTTTTTTTTTTTACCCAACTTTGCCAGTTTTTGAAATATCAAAATTGTGAAATATATCCTGAAATCTCTCAAGGTTATGTTTGGGAGTAATGCCTTGACCTTGACTGCCGATAGGACGTTTTGTAGAGATGAATATGCATTACAATAGAATACTGTAGAATTTTAGTGATGTGCTCTAAGGTGGGATATAGGAATACATAACTCACTTTGTATACTTTTTATTTAATTAAATTCACACATAGTAATTTTGTTTTT
>NC_087215.1:27467652-27488988 GCF_015104395.2 Macrobrachium nipponense | reverse complement strand
AGCTGCCCTTTAAAATCATGGGGGCCACAGCAATGGAAATTGATCAAACCAAATGAAAAGTCTGCAATACCAAAATGCCTGTGAATTACAAAGAAAAAAAACACTGCCAAGACTTAGAAAAAGCAAAGAATATAGTTTTAGTTTTTACAAAATCCCCTCCAAAAATGGGAACTCACTCTCTAGGTAATGTATGTGAAAATTAATGTAATATGTTTCTACGAGCTAAGCATGATGTAAATATAGAACATACAATGGTTTTATAGGTTTAGAGTTTTCTTGAATATCTTATTTGATTCTATATGTGGCTGCATAATATGCTTACTCATTTGTTTGCTTTTGGTTTGTGTCTGGTAATTAGGATTTATGAATGTAGATTATAATTTTGCTTAAAATTTATAATTCATACTGAGTCTCAGTATACCAATTATCAAGACAGCTCTAATTAGCATCATTCTCCTTAGAATGCACGAGGTGGATGCTAACAGTAAACTTTACAATTAATAGATGAGGAGTTCTTTTAACTTTAGATACTCAAATATTTACTTCCTGGAATATGCTCTTGGCATTTCTGTACTTATATTTAACATGGTAAATTCTTTACCAAATTACTTAAACAAGTCCTTAAACAGACATATATTTGTCATGAATTTTCTTGGTTAAATAAGCACCACCTTTCAGTCCGTCCACAGATTAAACTTTCTGACATAAATGTTCTTGATTAAATGAGCACCCCTTCCAATCTTTATACAGATTAAACTCTTTGTGTAACAATATTTCCTATACATCTGAACAGGTGAAGAGGAGCTCATACAGGGTCGCCAGATCTACTATTAAAAACAACAGTACCAAATCCATCCCTCCTCCAACAAGTTCTGGTGGTGCTTCCACATCTTCGAACTCAACCAACCAGAGAAAAGGATCCAACTCAAGTTTCAAGAGCTTGAGGGCTCGACTGTAAGTATAACTTGGTTTATAAAACTCATTGTGGCTCTCACATAGAAGTTTTTACACTTCAAAAACTAACCTCTGTAATTTTTTCTATTTACACTTTTTTTTCACTGCATCTATACAAGTGATCTGTTTCTCTATCCTTGATTTGCCTGATTTTGTGTGTATTTTTCCATGCCTTACTCTATGCAGTTTTGCTGAGATTTACAAAATGATATTGTTATAATACAATAAAGTTTCATACATACTTACCTGGCAGATATATACATAGCTAAGACTCCGTCGTCCCCGACAGAAATTCAAATTTCGCGGCCACTCGCTACAGGTAGGTCAGGTGATCTACCCGCCTGCCCTGGGCGGCAGGACTAGGAACCATTCCCGTTTTCTACTCATATATTTTCTCTTCCACCTGTCTCCTGCGGGAGGCTGGGTGGGCCCTAATCGTATATATCTGCCAGGTAAGTATGTATGAAACTTTATTGTATTATAACAATATCATTTTCATACAATCAACTTACCTGTCAGATATATACATAGCTGATTGGCACCCTTCGGTGGAGGGTAAGAGACAGCTACTACTAGAATAGACAGGTAAACAACATCTGTTGTAGGTATAAATTAAAAACCTTGGTTCCTACCTGATAGGTGGTAGACTTCGTGGGTGTTTTCCCCGTAGTCTGCATCACCTCAAGAAACTTTAGCGAGATATGTGATCTATGGCCAAGAATTCTTGTGGGTCTGCCGAAGGGGTCTTATCCACTTACTCGGCAGAGCCTGAAAGGACTTTGTCAATGGGTGCTGATCCACTTACATGACAACACACCTTATTACGGAGCACACAACAATCCCGACCACCTGATCCTAACCACCATGTTAGTATTAAAAATTGCTCGGAGTAGTATCCCCAACTCTTCGCAACAACCGTAACTCAAACCACAATGCACAAGCACACAATAATTTAAAAAAAAATTTTTATCTATTACAAGATATCACAAGAGTTCCTTACTGAACTGAAGTGACTGGCCGCTTGTGGCGGCAACTGCACTTGTTCAGCAGAAAGTCTAGAACATATCTATTAGACTTAAAGTAGACCAAAAAAAAAATTTAAGGATTGTTGTAAGCTCCTGTAACCCAGGATTGTGCCCGCAGACACAAAAGGACCTAATGAAAAACATTTTTCATAGGTCACACGCACGTCCTTCAAATAGTGAGCCGCAAACACAGAATTACATCTCCAATATGTCGCTTCCAAGATATTCTTCAGCGACATATTTCTCTGAAAAGAGAGAGACGTCGCCACTGCTCTCACTTCATGAGCTCTTACTCTCAGGAGTTTTAAGGAATCGTCCGTGCAAGCCTTATGAGCGTCCATAATTACGTTCCTGACAAAAAAGGCTAATGCATTCTTAGACATAGGTCTTGATGGATCCTTCACTGAGCACCACAGGCCTTTGTCTAGAACCTCCCAACTGTTCCTTTTTCTTTAAGTAAAACTTTAATGCCCTTACTGGGCAAAGAGACCTCTCCGGTTCCCTGCCGACGAGACCCGATAATCCTTTTACTTTGAAGTTTCTCGGCCAGGGGTTCGAAGGATTTTCATTCTTCGCCAAGAATAATTCCTGAAGGAACAGATGGCTGAATCTATATTGAACCCGACTTTGTCACTAAGGGCGTGCAGTCGCTAACCCTTTTTGCCGCCTTGCCAGTGACAAAAGGAATAAACATTTTCTCGTTATATCACGAAACGAGGCCAAATGTAGGGGTTCAAATCTCTCTGAAGCTAAGAACTTCAGCACTACGTCTAGATTCCAGTTAGGGGGAGAAGTCATTCTAGACTTCTTGGTCTCAAACGACCTAATCAGATCATGCAGATCCTTATTGTTTCCCAAATCTAGGCCTCTATTCCTAAAGACGGCCGATAGCATACTTCTATAGCCCTTTATCGTGGCTACGGAGAGCTGCGATTCTTCCCTCAGAAATAACAGAAAATCAGCTATTTCTGTTACAGAGGTACTGGAGGAGGACAACTTCTTTGACTTACACCACCTTCTAAAAACTTCCCACTTGGATTGGTAAACCCGGATAGTGGAAAGTTCTCCGGGCTTCTAGCGATCGAGCTTTGCTGCTTTACTAGAAAAGCCTCTCGCTCTGACAAGTCTTTCGATAGTCGAAAGGCAGTCAGAGCGAGAGCGGGGAGGTTTTGATGAAACCTCTCGAAGTGTGGCTGTCTGAGAAGATCCCTCCTTTGTGGAAGGGATCTGGGGAAGTCTACTATCCACTCCAGTACCTCTGGAAACCATTCTTGAGCTGGCCAAAAGGGGGCTATCAGGGTCATTCTTGTCCCCTTTGAAGTCACAAACTTCCTGAGTACTTGCCCCAGAATCTTGAATGGGGGAAATGCGTAAACGTCTACCTGAGACCAATCTAGTAGGAAGGCGTCTACTGCTAGAGATCTGGGATCTTCTACTACTGAACAGAAGACTTCCAGTCTCCTCGAGAGGAAGCTGGCAAAGAGGTCGACATGAGGAGTTCCCCAAAGAGACCAGAGCTGAGGCAAACTTCTGAGTGGAGGGTCCACTCGGTATGAAGGACCTGGTTCCTCCTGCTCAGCCTGTCCGCTCGTACGTTCCTTACTCCCTGAAACGAACCTCGTCAAGAGAGAGATGTTCCTTTGGGATGTCCACAACAGCAGTTCTCTCGTGAGTTCGTAAAGGGCATACGAGTGAGTACCTCCTTGCTTCCGAATGTATGCCAGAGCGGTTGTATTGTCCGCATTCACTTGTACTATTTTGTTGCATACTAACGGTTCGAAGCTCTTTAGAGCTAGGTGTACAGCTAGCAGTTCTTTGCAGTTTATGTGCCAGGACACTTGAAGAGCATTCCAAGTGCCTGACACTTCTCTCTTTCCCAAAGTTGCTCCCCAACCTTTTTCCGACGCGTCGGAAAAACAATACAAGGTTTGGGCTCTGTATTTCCAGGGAAGTACCTCTGTTTTCCCTCAGTGGGAGTAACCACCATTCTAGATGTCGTTTTATCAGATCTGGAATGGGAAAGACGTCCGAGAGGAGTCCTGTCTTCATGTTCCACGAACTTCTGAGGAAGAACTGAAGAGGACGGAGATGAAGTCTTCCTAGCTGAAAGAACTGCTCGAGCGAGGAAAGGGTCCCTAACAGGCTCAACCATTCCCTCGCCGAAGTCCGTTCCTTTCTTAGGAAGAGAGAGACTTTTTCTAAACCTCTCGCTAGTCTCTCTTGAGAAGGAAATACTCGAAAACCCCGAGAATCCATCCGAATCCCCAGATAGACCAAGTTCTGGCTGGGGATCAGTTGGGACTTCTCGAGGTTCACGAGTAATCCTAAAGTCTTTATTAGGTTTAGTGTCACAGTCAGGTCCTCCAAACACTGTTCCTCTGACTTTGCTCTGGATAAGGCCAGTCGTTCTAGGTATAGAGATATATTGATTCCTTTCAGATGAAGCCATCTCGCCACATTTTCAAAAGGTTCGTGAAAACCTGAGGCGCCGTCGACAGGTCCGAAGCACAAGGCTCTGAATTGGAAGATCCTTCCCCCCGTCATGAAACGGAGGTACTTTCTTCGACGAAGGATGGATCGGGACGTGAAAATAGGCGTCCTGGAGATCCAGAGACACCATCCAATCCCCTTGGCGAAGAGCCACCAGGACTGAAGCAGAGGTTTCCATGGAGAACTTCTGTTTTTGAACAAACTTGTTCAGAGCGCTGACATCCAGAACTGGTCTCCAGCCCCCCGAGGCTTTCGCAACCAAGAAAAGACGATTGTAAAACCCCGGGGAGCTTTGATCCAGCACAAGTTCTATAGCTCTCTTGTCCCACATCTGATCCACCATTTGTTGAAGAGTATCCTTCAACACAGGGTCCTTGTAATTGGCGGACAATTCCCTCGGAGTTGACGTCAGGGGAGGATTGTCCAGGAAAGGAATGAGATATCCCTTCTGAAGAACCGACATCGACCAAGGGTCTGTGTCGATGCGAGTCCAGGCCTCCGCAAATCCCCGGAGCCTGGCACCTACTGGTGTTTGGAGGAGCGCCACTTCACTTTCCCCTTTTAAAGGGGCGGAACGAGGCTCGACCTCTCTTCTCGGTCGTTTTCCTTTTGCGGTAACTCTAGTGGAGGGCCACCTCGAAAGGGCCGAACAGGAGTAGACGCCACTTTCTTTTCTCCCACCATCACTGGTCTCTTCTTCCTGGATGATTGCAGGAGAAGATCCTGAGTCGCTTTCTCCGTCAGAGATCGGGAAATATCCTTCACTAACTGTGACGGGAAAAGAAAATCAGATCTAGGGGCGAATAACAAAGCTGCTCTTTGTGAATGTGACACTGCTTTCGTCAAGAAAGCGCTAAACACAGATCTCTTCTTCAAGAGACCTGCTCCAAATAAGGAAGAAACTTCCCCTGAGCCGTCTGCACCGCCTTGTCAATACATGACAAAATTGCCAGGAGTACATCCGGTTCTAGCCTTCAGGGGCATGAGCCTTCTTGGACATCACCCCAAGGGGAAGGGGACCAATCTAGGAAGTTAAAGACTTCTAGAATGTGAAACAGTCCCTTGAGAAGATGATCCAACTCTGAAAGTCCCCAAGTAATCTTAGCCGTGTGAAGGCTATGTCTCCTGGATGCGTCTACCAGACTGGAAAAGTCAGCTTCCGCTGAAGCTGGGAGAGTGAGACCCATATTCTCCCCAGTCTGGTACCAAATCCCTCTCTTGCCCGTAAGTCTAGGGGGAGGCATGCAAAAGACTGTCCTTACTAGCTCTTTCTTAGTTAGCATCCAGTTATCCAGCGATTGCAGAGCTCTCTTCATAGAAATCGTCGGTCTCATCTTCAAGAAAGCCGACGATTTCGGAGTCTTCGAGCATGAAAACAGAGAACGAGGCGAAGGAGGAGCGGCAGGGATCAATGCATCTCCGTATTCCTGGAGAAGGAGAGCTGTCAAAACTTTGTAGTTCGACAGTCCTTCTTTACCGTGAGACTCGTCCTCTGATTCCTCTTCCATAATCGGATCAGTAGGAGAGGCCACTTCCCGTTCCGGGTCTTCTTGTCCAACAACTCTCTCTACTGGAGACAAACTCCTAATAGGAGAGGGGCTAAGAGAGTGTAAAGAGCTCCTATGCTTGACTGGCTCTTCGTACTTGGCTGGCTCCTCGCGCTTGGCTGGCGCCTCGCGCCGGCTGGCGCCTCGCTGGCTGGCCGCCTCGCGCTTGGCTGGCGTCTCGCGCCTGGCTGACTCCTCGCGCTTGGCTGGCGCCTCGCGCCTGGCATGATCCTCGCGCTTGGCTGGCGTCTCGCGCCTGACTGATTCTTCGCGCTTGACTGGCGCCTCGCGCCTGACTGGTGCCTCGCGCCTCTCAAAAGTCTCGCGCCTGACTGACGCCTCGTACCTTGTTGAAGGTCTCGCGTCTTCCTGAGTACATCCTTGCGTGACAGATGCTTGTCTGGAGCCTCACGCTTGATGAATGCTAACGCCTGGTTGTTACCCTCGCGCTCGGCTGAAGCTGCTGATCTGGCAGACGTATCCCATCTGGGAGAATCCTCTCGTCTGAAATGCGTTTCTCGCTTGTAGGACGCCTCGCGCTTGGCTGGCGCGAGGCGCTTGCCTGGCGAATCAAAATCTTCCCACGAGTCTCTATCTGAGTTCTCAAAAGACTCACGTCTCACAGGAGCCTCACTCCTGGTGGGAGAAGGAAGACGAGTCTTCTTGACCGGCAGTCTGACGTCTTTCTTACGAGGAGGATCCTTCGAAAGGACTCCTACTAAGGCGGAAAGCTGTTCCTGCACCGCCAAAATGATCCTCTTGGACGCTTCTCCTGCGTCTTCTTGAACGGGAGAGGGAGACCTCGAAGGCGTGTTGCCCCCATCATGGGACGGCAAAACCCTCTTCGCCTTCTTGATAGAAGGAGGCGCTTCTTCCGAAAAGCGTTCTGGGCTTGAATCCAAACCAGGATCTCTCCAGTGCCTTTTCAGGGGCCTGGACAAGTCCGAATCCTTCCACCCTCGTTTAGGAGAGGGAGAAGCGGACGAAGAGAAGCACTCTCTGAGGACGCTTTTTCGATAGCGGTCCTGAGCAGGCTGTCTATATACAGCACCTGCTGAAGGGACGCTCCGACCGGGTGGAATTCTCCACAACCTCCGTACGGCTTTCGACTTTCCTTCTCCTCTGGGCTTGGGAGCTTGGAAGAGGTCTAGGCCTGGGAGCGTCGCAGAGACGGTCAGACGCCCCCTCCACAACACTGGGGACACTCACTTCACTAAAATCACTTTCACCGTCCTTACCTTTCATGGTAAGCCATTTTTGGATCTCATCCTGTGAAGAGTAGCCTTCAGTCAGCAATTTCCGATGCCGAATCTGAATGTACGGCCAGTGAGGGTCCTGATACAGAATCATAATTAAGAGAAGAGTTAGAATTATCCAAAGGCTCAATAGGCCTTGTACTACTACCCGCCATCTTAGATGCAGCCCTTCTGACTCTATCCCCTTTCTAACTTCTTCAAGTAAGAAGTTAGAGTCTCCATTCCTCAACATTCAACCTCTCACACTCATGACAGGTGTTAGAAATAGAACAATCAAAACCCCTACATTTGCGACATACAGTGTGAGGATCAACGAAGCTTTCGGTATCCTCACCTTGCAGCCTACATTCACACACATTCTCACACAAACACTTGAATCAGACATTCTGAAGAAAAATTCAAAAGCAAGTCCAAATCCAGTCCACAGTAGCGAATCAAAAACCAAAACACGATCCAGTACGTCACCAAAAGTCCACAAAAAGATGATCAATTGCTTAGAAAAGCGAATTCCAGTCAAGAGGTGGCAGCAACGATGTTGATACCACCGGCGACAGAAAATATATGAGTAGAAAACGGGAATGGTTCCTAGTCCTGCCGCCCTAGGGCAGGCCGGTAGATCACCTGACCTACCTGCTAGCGAGTGGCGCGAAATTTGAATTTCTGTCGGGGACCGACGGAGTCTTAGCTATGTATATATCTGACAGGTAAGTTGATTGTATGAAACTGTACTTTGTTCTACAGTTTCTTAGCTTGAAAAGAGGCTGAATTTCTAACTTTCGTCTTGCTATCTTACATCACATGCTCTTCTTCTCCACTTGCTGGGCACATCTACATTTTCCACAAGCAAAAATTTACAAAAATTCTTATAATCTTATACATAACCCTTTCCAATGAAAACTTCAACCACCACCTCAAACTTGCTTATTGCTCATGCACAGATTCAAGACCCAGTTTCCTTAGCTTCTTTTCCCCAAAAGCCCAAGGCTTCTAGAAAATCTCCCTCAGATACTTACTTCATTACCTTCTGATCATATGTGTCCTTTCTCTCTGATATTCTCTTGTCAAACTTCTTCCTAGAATTTAACTTCAAGAATTTATTTCCATGTAACTTAACAAGGCATAGAGAAGATAAATGTACAGTGTTTTATTGTAAAAAGTGATTAAAAACTTTTTATTATATACCCCTTAGTAATTTACCAAGATAAAGATAAATCTAATCAAGTTGTATAAAGTAAAGGTGAAGTATTTTATTCACATCACTTATGTTGCACAAACTCCAGTCATTTTTAACTGATACTTAAGACTAAAGTTTCACTATACAACACTCACAATCATTAGCTGCTTGCAAGCCAAACTAGCATTGCTTAATTCAATCACTGGTTGAGTATTTCAGCATAATTTTCAATATTTATATAATTTGATAACTATAGTTCACCTTTGTTCCGTGTGGTTTTAAAGAGCACATCATACTAATTAGTGATAAAGAGAGATTTACCTGACTCTCAGGTGAAATTAAGAAATCTCAAGTCAGGGTTACCAATGGACAAAATGTACTCAGTGTCTTAAATCAAAAAGATGCAAAATCAACAAAGAACTATCTTTATCCTACTTCTGAATACCAATACACATTGAAGAGACTCCTATCGTAAACTTCAATACAATACTACTTTACCATAAATGACAAAAGAACACACTACACCCTGAATCAGAATGCACAATTACCTAAAGAATAATGATGACAACAGTTCAAAACCAAAAAATAAGAGCTATACTACAAAAATTTCCCAAAATATATTACACCTATGAAAATCATCAAGGTGCTCAATAGCTTAACTTGAATAATCGTGCTCTTTATTACTACAGTAGAGTACTTTTATATGGAATGGTTTGTTGTGGCATTTGTTGATAATGAAACTTTGCATTTGTTCTTTTAGCCGTCAGATTTCCACAGCTTTTAATGACACTCGGTAAGTCTATCTCATCATGGCACTGGCATGATGATATTCTTAACCATGTGCACGCACTTTTGAAATATATTTATAAATGTTACTCATGAAAACTTTTCAGAGAAGGTATTGCCTGTTACATAATATTCTGCATGAATTATTACTGTTCATATATCTCCACATACAGTTTATGCACGAAAATCCCAATAGTATAATGAATGAAGCACATCCCTGGTCCTGCACTTGAAATTTTTGTGTATTTTCATTTGTTGAAGCATCAAGAAGGCCGGAGGCACACCAAAGCTGGCAGGCAGTGCACAGTATCACACATTTTTGCACTGGCAAAAAGGGCTTGTGGAAATGGACTGTCTGAAGCTCTTTGGACTACATATACCAGGTCCAGTTTGACCTGGGAAGAGAGGGCTTTTTACCGTTCATTTGCAAATGAGCTACAAGTCAAAGCAAGCTGTCAGATACTGTGTGTTACTAACTAGCTCCGGTGTGTCTCCAGCCTAAGATTTTGTGTTTTTTGCCTACATGAAACTCACCAATCCTCAACTGTCAGTCAACGCCTGTGCACAAACCGCAGAGACATGCGTGTTGCAAGAACCATCTTCATCATTTTCCTTGTTATTCTTATCTGCAGTGTCCCTGTTATGTTGGCTCACATGTTTGATAGGAATGTCAAGCATCCTGTTCAGTTCTTAGTATTACATATTCTATACTGGGTACAGTATTGTTTGAATGTTGTGATCTATGTGCTCATGAATCGTCAGTACAGAGATGCATATGTTGACTGCCTAGCTCGTGTATTCCCACGTTTTAAGCGGCATCATGGGCGGAAGTTTCTTCTGGGAAAAGGCCAGTTTCTCTTCTAAACCACCTCAGAATGTCCCATACTTCCACTAGACCCCGACTAGATTCTGCTGAAGCTGCCGCTGCTGCTGCTGCTGACTAGTAGGCTCTGAACCCGAGCCTGTAGCTTTACAGGGAAATCACCCTCCACCCCCATAGGGTCCAGGGTCGTCTTTCTACCATACCAGAGGGACACAGCAGTTCTGCAGCAAATGACAGTGTCTTCTCCGATCCAGGAAAAAAAGAGAAGGTGGAAGAAAAGAAACACAGCAGAAGACACCCTTACTATGAAGAACCAAAAGTGCTTTGAGAGTGATGCCAGTGACAGTGAGGATGAAATTCCTGAGGCAGAGAAAAGGCACTGATGGATGACAGGGAGCACTGGGTTACACAGAATGGTTCAACTGGTGGAAACCTACCGAACGATGAATCAAAAGTATGAGAATTAATGATTTAATTTAATTTTAAGCATGGAGTTTGGACCATGAAAAGCAATTAAATTACATTTCCTTTGAAAAAAAGAAAAAAAAAAATGAAAATAAATGTGTTACACCCACATGAAGAAAAACTGTCCCTTGTGATGCCAAGTGATCTTGATGATCATTACTGTAAATATTCTGTTGTGATTATTTTCAATATAGTATACGCAATCCAAACTGGACTTCAATCTAGTGTGTGTGTGTATGTACAAAAACAGTGACTTCCCCTTACTACCAGTAATATATTTGACAAATGAGTGATTTTCATACAAGGTGTAAGAATCTCTTTATGATTTCCAAATAAGTAGTGCAAAAAATTTTTTTGGGGTTTGGGGGTTTTTTTAGTGGGGGTTTTCGGCCAAGTCAAGCCAACTGGTAAATGTGATAAAAGTGCGCAAATGTAATTAAAAAAAAATTTTTTTTCATGATATACACATATAGTGTGCGTTGACATATGGCTTCTATGTATATATCTGTTAGTACATGCACAAGTACAATACAGCATGTACATACTGTATATAACTTAACTTCTTTCAGGGAAAATGAACATATATAAACTCCTGTCAGAACCATACCTGGCTTGATCCTACATCAATAAAACATGGGTTCTTCTGCACATGCTTACATATATCTATAAATTTATACATATATACAGATATTGTACATTTATATGTACAGTGTATATATACAGATAGCAGAAATCCATATAGTAGTATATTTGTATCTCATGAAATTCAGTTAGTCTGTATAGTGTAATTTCCTGAGGCAGTAAACAATATTGTCTTCGTACCAGAATTTTAAAAATGAAAACTGTACCAAACACAGAAAACGAATACACAAGAGTGATAAGTTTTGAAAATGAAAACTTTGATATATCTCAGCCCACCACATGACATCGTCTTTAAAAACCCTACTACTATCCACAGTCACTACACAAATGGTCCCTGTCTTATGCCAGTGATGTATTGAGAGAGCCACCCAATAGTCTCCCATTCACCATTTCAGTCATTATTGTTTTTTATCACGCTCTCATCCAATATTTGACATTCATGGTACATCCCACAATAACCTACTAGAAATAGAGTATCATACTTAGTACTGAAACTTTTTGTTGGATATACAGTGTGTACCACATCATAAACAAAGTAGCCTACAAGTACTATGAGACAAAAAACATAAATTCTATAGGTGTTCCTATATAGTACAACTTATTCCAAGAATATATTAAAACAGAAGTACTCATAATACATAACTAAAACAACTCACAGGCTACACTTCAACATTCAAAAGTTGACAGTCATCTAATATGTTTACTATCCTAAACTAAACTGTAGCTCCCACTCATCATTCAACATAAAATATTATCTGTAAATCTATTATGTCTTCAATGGTAGGTTAGCAAAATCCTTTGTAATAATGCACTGCACAGAATTCTTTGCCACCCATTAAAAAATCTAATTGAAAACTTGCAAAAAACATTTGCTGAACTCATGAAAGACATGACATCTGCTAACCTAGCTGCTAACACAGACCCTCCTTTACAACAGAAAATTTTCAAATATCCAATTCATGAAACTACTGATTAGTAAGTGGTACCAAGGGGAAATACAATTACAACTGCTTTGTGAGAGCAGGGTTGTTCAAAACAAAATGCACATCAGTGGAACAGAGAAAATAAATACATAACAAATGTAGTAGCTTAACCAACAACTGATGAAAAGTGTGCGTAGTACTAAGTACTTTAACACCAATACTAGCAATACTAAAAAAAATGGTACATATCCTCTCCTACAAACAAAATATATTGATGGCTACACACATACCTAATACATTATAACTGCATATCAAATTCTGCTGCACTGTGCATGTGTAGAATCACAGCTACTGAAAGACTTAAGCCTACATAAGTATTAAGTATTTAATAACTTTTTATCATCCTTGCCCCTACTATATACATAACCTAAAACTGTCACCCATGCAAACTGAGCAAATGGCATCTCGCTATTTCAGCAATGAAAACAACTTGGATGTTGTTTAAAACTTCTTTCAATTATACCATCAATTCATGGTATTAAGCTCCTTACACATCACTTTAATTTTAAAGAAAATCAAATGAATCACTGAATCACTGAGTCCCACCTGAGACCTTCATCGGCCGTTTCTGGAGATGTGTGCTTAAATGCTTATTGAAAATAGAAGTTGAGCGAAGTTTAAACTGGGAAACTTGGTTAATAAAACCCATGGTAATGAATGAAAAATTAAATGCATTATACAGCAATACATTTGTAGGCAGATGGAATGTTGCAGTGCAAACTAAATACACTAAAATCCTATCAGATGTTCACACACCTGAAGGGGGCAATGGCAGAATCCTTTACATGAGTAACTATATGGTAGGACTTTTTATAAGTACTTTGTATAGCCTATCTTGTGGGTTATACAAAAGATGAAAGCCAAGCACTAACCATATCTTGAGGTGGTACTGGCAAACCTCCTGAAAACAACAATCTCAACTGTAACACACTGTATTTGCTAATAGCCTGAGAAATAAATTTGTAACCAAAAACAACTTACGAAGAATTTCTCTCACATAAGACAAGATCAAGTGAAATAACCAAACCAATGAGGACTGTAGTGTTACCGAAAAAAAAACTGTGTTGATCTTTAACCTTGAAGAAATATATTCTCAGACTTCCTATGTAAATGCATATAGCCAAAACTAGTGGAACTAATTACCTCAAGAGGCTTATGAAAGAACCCAGAAAAAGTTAGATCTGTTCTCAAAAGAAAAACAGAAGCATGATAGAACCACCAAAGCTAACAGCAAAAAATGCAATTGACTGCTACCAAACAAACTTCCCAATAACTGATCTTTACTGAATATTAGGCTAAAGCATAGGCCTACTGGGTACGTTTGGTGACATGGGATGCACTCTCGTGCTGACCTATAATTATTACTTAGATCAACCAGCCTATGCTTATGGTATACAATGAATTTTTACTCGCTTGGTAACAAGGCTTGGATTAAGACAATGCTTCCTGGAACCATTAATCACACCCTAAACCTAAGCCCTACACTAGATGTGAACTAGGTTGTGAAGTTAGGCCTACACGTTGACTCGCACCTTTCTTACTCTGACTGAATACCAAAATTTTAAACTTGATAATATATTCCCAAAATGGAAGTCAATAATGTCATAGTAAAGTGAGGTGGTAGCTGAGTTTTACTTGGGCCCTGGCCGCCCTGCTTGTACAACGCTACTGGTAGGCCTAGGTCGTTAAGAACCATGAGCATAAATTAACCATTTTTCCCATCTGACCATGTCCATAACCACCTTCTAGTATAACTGCAATCTGATAATACAAAACATAGGAGAGTCTAGTCTACATTACATATGATTGTATACTCTAAAAATTTAACATAGCTACAGGTAGCCTAGTAGTATTACCTTTGAATCCCGCGAGTTAGAGAAGTTCTAGGCCTAGGCCTATCATTGTCAGGCCTGCATCACCATAAGATTAGGGTTTGGCTCAATATCAAGCACAACAGGGCTTATTTAATGAATGAATGTACTTAACGTGAAAATAATCTTGCACTCAACACAGTATAGATAAACAAATAATAAATACAAACTCCTAAAACACCTGATTTTTACCAAACTGTATCAAGGACAGTAACACGAATTGACAGTGCGACACCGACTAAAGAAAAATTGAAATACAGATTCTTCTTCTTTTGTTGTTAAAATGAATTTCAGTTAACATATGATAATACAAAAATAGAGGCGATTAGACTAGATTTTAACTCCAACCTGATAGAGTTAATGTGATTTTAACTTGCGTTTTGATTTGTAAACAAAATGTTAAAACTGACGTGTTGTAATGTTTCCTTGCTAGCTGTCAAAGGACATCGTGTTCAGTCTCATGGCATCTAGACACCAACCTCGCTCAGTCTAAACTAATTTCTTCTTGAGTTAATGGTTGTTTCAGTCATCCACATAAAAAGAATAATAATTACCACCAATTTTCCCGTTATATTTAATTTCTTGGTCACTGATCAGAGTAACATTTAATTAAGGTTGTCTTCCATATTTTCGCATTTAATGAACTAAAGTTTTATGTGGGGGTGGGACTCATGTCATATTTACGAACATATTAATTCTAAACTGCAAGTAACCAGTATATTTCGCTGAGATCTCATTATCAGTTAGTCCACACTATGTTAATATTTGTTTCTTTTTCGGATTTATAAAAATATCTGTCATAAGTGTGCGTAGAATGAACATCCGTCCGGTATCCGTCCTCATCAGACGAGATATGTTTCCATTATAAAAAAAAAAAAAAAAAAAAAAAAAAAAAAAAAAAAAAAAAAAATTAAAGGCGACGAAATAATCCGGCGATAGGACTAAAAAACTAAATACACTATTACATTACGGGTTCATTTGTAACTTTGAACCTCAACTAAATAAACTAGTATGATTTTTTTCTAATGCTTCCTCAAATAAGTTGCAGGAGTTTACTAAAATTTAAAATGTAAATAATAGTGTCTCTTGTCTTTTTAACTTTCACTACTTCCCTGATTAGATGTGTTTGAATTTATATACTGGCATGTGTTCCATAAATATGACAACTAACAATATATGCGTTCTGATGCATACATAGTTATTTATGACAAATACACATAAATACAGAATGTACAAATATGTAAGCAAATTACTTTTTCAAGGAATTCAGGAATACTCACGATATGTTGAGCCTACTACAATAACACATTACATTTTTAAGGTCACAACATTGTAGTTGACTGTGGAAGGTAGGCTATAGTCCAAAGGCACTCAAGCGAAGTGCATAGATAAATAAATGGTCATGTATTTAACTGACGTATTTCTTATTGCCGTTTTGCCATACTATTAGTTTATATGCATTTTCCGCATGTCTAGACACTTTGTTTGTGAATATTATGAGAACTCGCCAGTTTCTTGGTATTTCAATCGGAGGGTGCTAATTCCACATGGGATTTGTTAGTGCAACGAGTGTTAAGTGTAAGGTCAAACGAAGCACTGTACTATAATATAACGATACTTTCTTGAGGCATTTGTCATATTATGCTGTAAACAGCTTCTAGTAAAACGTTTATGAGAGACCAGTGGATAAATAGAATACTCCATTTGCGGAACAGTAGAACTAAAATATTGTAAATTGTCTGCAATTTTAACTTATATATTTTTTGAACAAAACGGTTGTGTAGTTAGTGAAATGAAATAAAACTAAGAGGAAACTGACATGGGGTGAAGTTTGAAAATTAGTATGAAATGCATGTACTACAGTAGGTACTGTAGAAGCATTTTGATACTGTATATTAGTGTGATGTAACAGGTAAGATGATGAAAAGGGTAAAATTGCCAAGATTATTTGTTGATTTGTATGAAATAACTATGATGTTGTTATATATAGATATTATTTTTCTGCTACCTGTAAATAAAAGCAACATTACCCCCTTGCCCCCTATCCTCCTAAAGATATGTCACAGAACTTTAACTGTGAGATGCTTCATGTACTTAACGATATATCGCTTGCATAATATTCATAGAGTCCATCAGACAAGATGTTATAACTGTGCAACTGTTTCCTGGCATGCATGGCAGCCACTAAGCATCGCCGTGTACACATAAGCTATGACACGATTCCGCGCACAAAGTCTGACACATCGAGCCAACAAATGCAGTGTCATACGTGTGTGATTTTTCCACAAGAGGCTAAACATTCCATATTCAATATGTACAGAAATAGGTTTTAAAAGTATTGTGATCAAATATCTTATCATTTGTCTTTCATAGCTATAAGACATTACAGTGTAGAAGTAGTGAGTGACACTCACTTGTTTAAACTCACGCAGTAGATCACAAAAAGTTTGATGCCAAAACCCAAGCCAGAAGAGTCGAGATTAGAGGTTCTTGGATTATAGGTCACATTGTAGAGTAGATGCTGAAATGGTTTATGTTCTGTGGCAAGCAACAGTTTTAATCAGACAAGTCCCATATGACATATTGATTTATTGATATTTTCCCTTGTCCTTTGTTAATTCACACATTTCAAAAATGCATTGTTTTCAATATCATCAACCTCAATTACTGTTGAAGATCCTTTATTGTGATGTTCATACACTACAATTAAGCCTTCTTTTAGATAATTACTATTTAATAAATGCTTTTACTAATTTTTATACATGATCGAAGATTTCACTTTAATGTTAATTTTCAAGTCTATGTATCAAAAAGGAATAAAAATTATTTGAAACCTTAAGACTGTTTATTCTACAATTATTCTTAACAGGTTTCTTGTCAAATTCCAACTAGATCCACTTAAGATTTAATTTCATTGCATTCAATGTCTTTTACCATCGAAGTGAGCACACAAGGGCCACTGACTTGAAATTCAAGCTTCCAAGAATGTGGTGTTCATTTGAAAGATACCAGAAGGTAATAGGAAATACAGAGAAGAGATCAATTATTGAAAAAGAAAAAAATAATGACTAAATTAATAAGTTAATAGTAGAAGTTCAATTAATTATAAAATTCAAGAAGAATTGCTTTTGGAGAGTACATAATGCACATCATCTTTGCTTGAACTTTTGAGGTTCCAATAGCACAAGAGCCCAAGGGAGACTGTTCTGCAGCTCAATGGCGTGAAGAATAAACCACTCTGTCTAAGGCCCCGTCCACATGGCCGAGCTTTGCTCGACGAACTTTGTTGATTTGACGTCAGAAGCGAAGAAACTGCGGTAAAGTTCTGACTTTTCCCACCGTTTCTCCGCTTTTGACGTCACATCAGACAAAGTTCGTCGACCAAAGCTCGACCGTGTGGACGGGGCCTTAAAGAGACAAATCTCGCAGAAGCAGATATCTACAGTGAATAACAGTATTCTAGTAAATGAACGACAAATAGCATAAAACAGGTTACACTGATTTTATCAGTTATAAAAATATGAAGCCTTGCATTCAATACCTAATATCTGTGTAGCATTTGCTAAGACTTTCATTTAATGTTTTTCAAAATTAAGATGAGAGTCAAAAGTTACACCAAACACAGTTAAAGCTTCAGACTCATTTAGTAGAGTCTCATCCACCTGAAGGGAAGGATGGGCTGGAAAATCTGTACGAAATCTCTATAATCAATGCTGTTTTTGTCTTACTGGATGCACTCCAGTAAGACACTCATACCCACCCAACTAAAGCATTCACTAATCCGCTCCATATCATGATTAAGGATATGGGCAGCTTCATTTCTCAAAAGTGGAGACTTTAGCACATCCAAGTGTTGCATCATCAGCAAGTTGAAAGATCTTGTTTTCCAAGCTAAAAACCATATCCCATGTATACACTAAAAATAACCGTGGATTAAGACCACTACCCTTTGGACTCAACAATAGGTCCTGATTCGCTAAAGACAGCACCTCACTGCTGCCTACCTGTAAGGAAATCTTGAAGTAATCCTAAAACATATCCATCCACTCCAATATTCTTGGATTTACTTAATCTAAAGTAGCACTAAAATCTATTTGAATTATTCTACACTCAAAACCCTAATTAAAGTTCTCTTGTCAATAACACATTAGGTCTGAAAGAGCATCGCAAGTACCTCACTGTTTCCTATATGCATACTGACTATCAAGTAATAGTCCTTTGGATTTCAAATACTTGCAAAGTGGCTTAAAAATATCCTTTTTCATCTTAAAACTTAAAATTAATTTTTTCACATACAAGGCAGCCTAATTCTACACTACTTGCATAGCTACCCTAAAATGGTTTTTTCTTTATTGTTGCCGAGTCAAGTAGGCCTTGTGCCGGCATGGGCTCATGCTCATTCAAGTAACCTATAAAGGAGAATGCCTGGTAATGTCACAATACAGTAAAAAATTCTTTAAGCAAATTATCCACCCCAGTGGGAATTAAGTGTAAAAAATAACATCCAGCAAAACAGTAATATAGTACAGGCAGGCCCCGGGTTGCGACGTTCCAAGGTTACGACGCTTTTCAATTATATTCATCAGACATTATTTCCAGGGTTACGACGCATGTTCCAGGGTTACGACGCCTACAACGCTCATCTGGCAGATGAAATATGACACCAAAAATGCGAAATAATTAATATTTGAAGGTTTTTTAATGAAAAATGCCATAAGAGTGCAGTTTACATAGTTTTCAATGCACCCAAAGCATTAAAAGTAAGGTTTTCTTAAATTTTTGATGATGTTCCCGCTTACGACGATTTTCGACTTACGACGCGTCTCAAGAACGGAACCCCCTTCGTAACCCGGGGACTGCCTGTATACTGTTAGCAACCAGATACGGACCTGAAAATAATTAACAATGAATTATCGTCCCATAACCTTTTGACCAAGTTTCCAAACATACAGCATACAAGATCACTTAGCTGTGTGATGAAGGAATAATTTCTCATGAATAAAACAAGACCTTCATGCTTCTTGATGATAGTCCTTCTTATCTCATAATTGGAAGGTTCTGAAGTAAAGAAAGGAATACAGTGGACCCCCCGTATTCGCGTTCTCCAGATTCGTGGATTTCTCTCGGGAAAGTTTCCCTGCATTATTCGCGGAAAATTCACGCATTCGCGGTATTTTTCTATGATAAATATCCACAAATTCCTGTTTTTTTATGAATTTCATCATAAAATGCACTTTTTGTGATAAAACTATTAAAAAAACCATGTAGGAAAATTTTTAGTGGGTTTTTCTTGAGTTTTAACTAACAAAATAGGCTGTTTTTAGCATTTTTATAGGGGTTCCAAACATTCGAGGGTTCTAACTATTCACGGGGGGGTCTGGTACGCATCCCCCGCGAATACGGGGGGACCACTGTACTGTATTAAATTTTTGTGCATAGCATTACTAAATACTACAAAATCTTTACTTTCAACCCTCAAAGGAAAACATGAAAAATTCATACATAATAGCTAAAAAATATCAACATAATAAGGCTACATTAGTAGGACTGTTCCTAATTTTAAAGATATGCAGTCTTATGTCAGTATTAACCTTCAGTTATGGACACAAAAAGTAAGCTTCAAAAATATTCAACACAAATTTAGTCTCCTACATAGCAATAGATCCTTCTCAAATAAAACAATCCACAGAATACTTTGCCTCATCCTAGTAGCTTTGCTTTTAAATTGCTGCATATGCACCTAATCAAAGGGTAGGACAACTATATAAGGAAATAGTTTGCATTTTATGAATAAAAATTGTTGTCAAAATTAGGCTAAGGAGAATCTGTGCTTCAGAGGTTACAAATTAAGATGCTCAAATGGAATTTTATTCCATAATGGAAAGAAAACCAGAATGGAGGAGGTGACATGAGAGAAGTACAAAGATGTTAGATGTGAAGGTGTAAGGTATGAAAACAAAGGTAGTGGACTGAAGTACAAGCAGAAAAATGTTTGAGAAGTGGTAGTAACTCGAGTCTCAGAACCTTCACCGGCTTACTTAGAGAGAAATTTTCCTTCTTAGTTCAGGGAAGTCATGTAATACCAATGAGTTACGAGGTGAGCAGAAAGATCCCCCTGGACAAGGAAAGGTTTGATATGGTGGGTTCAAATCCTTGTCCTTCTTCCTTACAACTGACTTTCTTTTTTTATCTCAAGTTTACTTTTGAAAGGTACTTACAAAGATTCTTACCATAACTGACAGAGGACAATGCACAAATTTCATAACAATGATTCTTCCTACAATAAAAGCAGATTTCAAGGGGTTTGTCTCAAATAACTGGTTATCACTTCAGCTAAGGCAGTGTGCATACATGAGTAAATTAGACCTGCAAACATATTCAATAAAACAGAATAGACTTTTTTTTATACTTTTAGGAATCTGAAGGCTAAAATTTAACTTTTTTAAAGACCAAACATAAGTAAAAAGCAGGAAAGCAGCATAAAAACTATGCTGAGCATAATTTCATTTCTCCTGCACTAGAGAAAAAAGCACTTGATTGTACACCATATAACACAATTGCTTAGAAACTTGAGTTAAAGACAAGTAGGAAAAGAATGTTAGAAAACATGCCACGAATAGGTCACCAGGATAAGTTTATACATTGGCAACAATAAAGCAAACATATAGTTAGCAATTTTAAAAAGCAAAAGCCAATGAAGCAGGCAACATAATACTCTTTTTCTAGCCTGGCCCAAAAGAAATCAAGACAAAACGAAAGGGAAAAGGGGCTAGGCTTAACCACAAAACAAGCGAAAGTTCCTTTTACAGTTAGATGGATTTTAAATAAAAAAAAAAAAACAGGAGATAAAGATTTTATGGCAAAGCTAAACACTTGTGAGCTTACAAGAGTAAAATCCATGAGTCAGCCAGTAAAAGATAAACAAAACTATAAAGATCTTCATGAGCCTTTAGATAGCAGATAGGAGTGAGACCATAAAAGGTGGTTTACACTCTGAATTTTTTTTTTTTATTATTCAGCTCGTGAACATCAGTAAAATGACCTTCTCACATAAAGATACAGTATTTTATTCAATTCAGGGATAACCCTCAACTGAACAAGACTTCTTTAAGTAAAATTCATCTTTCAAAGGACCTTGTTAACATATACTTTTATGCAATTGTAATAATTACACACCCTGGAGAAGTGGCATGGAAACTTGTCTTTGAAAAATTAAGAAGAAGTTTTCTTTCATAAGCAGACAATTCATTTGCATACAATATATCATACAGATAAAAGACTGCACAAGTGGAGGAAAAGAAGAAAAACAAAATTACTATG
>NC_087215.1:27446763-27467152 GCF_015104395.2 Macrobrachium nipponense | reverse complement strand
AGCTGCCCTTTAAAATCATGGGGCCACAGCAATGAAATTGATCAACCAAATGAAAAGTCTGCAATACCAAAATGCCTGTGAATTACAAAGAAAAAAAACACTGCCAAGACTTAGAAAAAGCAAAGAATATAGTTTTAGTTTTTACAAAATCCCCTCCAAAAATGGGAACTCACTCTCTAGGTAATGTATGTGAAATTAATGTAATATGTGTTTCTACGAGCTAAGCATGATGTAAATATAGAACATACAATGGTTTTATAGGTTTAGAGTTTTCTTGAATATCTTATTTGATTCTATATGTGG
This sequence comes from Macrobrachium nipponense, assembly GCF_015104395.2. Lineage (NCBI taxonomy): Eukaryota > Metazoa > Arthropoda > Malacostraca > Decapoda > Palaemonidae > Macrobrachium > Macrobrachium nipponense. The sequence goes on along the minus strand of NC_087215.1, from coordinate 27,466,849 downwards.
CTGCATAATATGCTTACTCATTTGTTTGCTTTTGGTTTGTGTCTGGTAATTAGGATTTATGAATGTAGATTATAATTTTGCTTAAAATTTATAATTCATACTGAGTCTCAGTATACCAATTATCAAGACAGCTCTAATTAGCATCATTCTCCTTAGAATGCACGAGGTGGATGCTAACAGTAAACTTTACAATTAATAGATGAGGAGTTCTTTTAACTTTAGATACTCAAATATTTACTTCCTGGAATATGCTCTTGGCATTTCTGTACTTATATTTAACATGGTAAATTCTTTACCAAATTACTTAAACAAGTCCTTAAACAGACATATATTTGTCATGAATTTTCTTGGTTAAATAAGCACCACCTTTCAGTCCGTCCACAGATTAAACTTTCTGACATAAATGTTCTTGATTAAATGAGCACCCCTTCCAATCTTTATACAGATTAAACTCTTTGTGTAACAATATTTCCTATACATCTGAACAGGTGAAGAGGAGCTCATACAGGGTCGCCAGATCTACTATTAAAAACAACAGTACCAAATCCATCCCTCCTCCAACAAGTTCTGGTGGTGCTTCCACATCTTCGAACTCAACCAACCAGAGAAAAGGATCCAACTCAAGTTTCAAGAGCTTGAGGGCTCGACTGTAAGTATAACTTGGTTTATAAAACTCATTGTGGCTCTCACATAGAAGTTTTTACACTTCAAAAACTAACCTCTGTAATTTTTTCTATTTACACTTTTTTTTCACTGCATCTATACAAGTGATCTGTTTCTCTATCCTTGATTTGCCTGATTTTGTGTGTATTTTTCCATGCCTTACTCTATGCAGTTTTGCTGAGATTTACAAACTGTACTTTGTTCTACAGTTTCTTAGCTTGAAAAGAGGCTGAATTTCTAACTTTCGTCTTGCTATCTTACATCACATGCTCTTCTTCTCCACTTGCTGGGCACATCTACATATTTCCACAAGCAAAAAAATTACAAAAATTCTTATAATCTTATACATAACCCTTTCCAATGAAAACTTCAACCACCACCTCAAACTTGCTTATTGCTCATGCACAGATTCAAGACCCAGTTTCCTTAGCTTCTTTTCCCCAAAAGCCCAAGGCTTCTAGAAAATCTCCCTCAGATACTTACTTCATTACCTTCTGATCATATGTGTCCTTTCTCTCTGATATTCTCTTGTCAAACTTCTTCCTAGAATTTAACTTCAAGAATTTATTTCCATGTAACTTAACAAGGCATAGAGAAGATAAATGTACAGTGTTTTATTGTAAAAAGTGATTAAAAACTTTTTATTATATACCCCTTAGTAATTTACCAAGATAAAGATAAATCTAATCAAGTTGTATAAAGTAAAGGTGAAGTATTTTATTCACATCACTTATGTTGCACAAACTCCAGTCATTTTTAACTGATACTTAAGACTAAAGTTTCACTATACAACACTCACAATCATTAGCTGCTTGCAAGCCAAACTAGCATTGCTTAATTCAATCACTGGTTGAGTATTTCAGCATAATTTTCAATATTTATATAATTTGATAACTATAGTTCACCTTTGTTCCGTGTGGTTTTAAAGAGCACATCATACTAATTAGTGATAAAGAGAGATTTACCTGACTCTCAGGTGAAATTAAGAAATCTCAAGTCAGGGTTACCAATGGACAAAATGTACTCAGTGTCTTAAATCAAAAAGATGCAAAATCAACAAAGAACTATCTTTATCCTACTTCTGAATACCAATACACATTGAAGAAAGACTCCTATCGTAAACTTCAATACAATACTACTTTACCATAAATGACAAAAGAACACACTACACCCTGAATCAGAATGCACAATTACCTAAAGAATAATGATGACAACAGTTCAAACAAAACCAAAAATGAGAGCTATACTACAAAAATTTCCCAAAATATATTACACCTATGAAAATCATCAAGGTGCTCAATAGCTTAACTTGAATAATCGTGCTCTTTATTACTACAGTAGAGTACTTTTATATGGAATGTGTTTGTTGTGGCATTTTCTGATAATGAAACTTTGCATTTGTTCTTTTAGCCGTCAGATTTCCACAGCTTTTAATGACACTCGGTAAGTCTATCTCATCATGGCACTGGCATGATGATATTCTTAACCATGTGCACGCACTTTTGAAATATATTTATAAATGTTACTCATGAAAACTTTTCAGAGAAGGTATTGCCTGTTACATAATATTCTGCATGAATTATTACTGTTCATATATCTCCACATACAGTTTATGCACGAAAATCCCAATAGTATAATGAATGAAGCACATCCCTGGTCCTGCACTTGAAATTTTTGTGTATTTTCATTTGTTGAAGCATCAAGAAGGCCGGAGGCACACCAAAGCTGGCAGGCAGTGCACAGTATCACACATTTTTGCACTGGCAAAAAGGGCTTGTGGAAATGGACTGTCTGAAGCTCTTTGGACTACATATACCAGGTCCAGTTTGACCTGGGAAGAGAGGGCTTTTTACCGTTCATTTGCAAATGAGCTACAAGTCAAAGCAAGCTGTCAGATACTGTGTGTTACTAACTAGCTCCGGTGTGTCTCCAGCCTAAGATTTTGTGTTTTTTTCCTACAGAACTCACCAATCCTCAACTGTCAGTCAACGCCTGTGCACAAACCGCAGAGACATGCGTGTTGCAAGAACCATCTTCATCATTTTCCTTGTTATTCTTATCTGCAGTGTCCCTGTTATGTTGGCTCACATGTTTGATAGGAATGTCAAGCATCCTGTTCAGTTCTTAGTATTCACCTTATTTCTATACTGGGTACAGTATTGTTTGAATGTTGTGATCTATGTGCTCATGAATCGTCAGTACAGAGATGCATATGTTGACTGCCTAGCTCGTGTATTCCCACGTTTTAAGCGGCATCATGGGCGGAAGTTCTTCTGGGAAAAGGCCAGTTTCTCTTCTAAACCACCTCAGAATGTCCCTACTTCCACTAGACCCCGACTAGATTCTGCTGAAGCTGCCGCTGCTGCTGCTGCTGACTCAGTAGGCTCTGAACCAGAGCCTGTAGCTACAGGAAATCACCCTCCACCCATAGGGGTCCAGGGTCGTCTTTCTACCATACCAGAGGGACACAGCAGTTCTGCAGCAAATGACAGTGTCTTCTCCGATCCAGGAAAAAAAGAGAAGGAAGTGGAAGAAAAGAACACAGCAGAAGACAACCCTTACTATGAAGACCAAAAGTGCTTTGAGAGTGATGCCAGTGACAGTGAGGATGAAATTCCTGAGGCAGAGAAAAAGGCACTGATGGATGACAGGGAGCACTGGGTTACACAGAATGGTTCAACTGGTGGAAACCTACCGAACGATGAATCAAAAGTATGAGAATTAATGATTTAATTTAATTTTAAGCATGGAGTTTGGACCATGAAAAGCAATTAAATTACATTTCCTTTGAAAAAAGAAAAAAAAAAGAAAATGTGTTACACACATGAAGAAAACTGTCCCTTGTGATGCCAAGTGATCTTGATGATCATTACTGTAAATATTCTGTTGTGATTATTTTCAATATAGTATACGCAATCCAAACTGGACTTCAATCTAGTGTGTGTGTGTATGTACAAAAACAGTGACTTCCCCTTACTACCAGTAATATATTTGACAAATGAGTGATTTTCATACAAGGTGTAAGAATCTCTTTATGATTTCCAAATAAGTAGTGCATTGTGTTTAGGTCAGCAACCTGTAATGTGATAAAGTGCCAAATGTAATTAAAAAAAATTTTTTTTCATGATATACACATATAGTGTGCGTTGACATATGGCTTCTATGTATATATCTGTTAGTACATGCACAAGTACAATACAGCATGTACATACTGTATATAACTTAACTTCTTTCAGGGAAAATGAACATATATAAACTCCTGTCAGAACCATACCTGGCTTGATCCTACATCAATAAAACATGGGTTCTTCTGCACATGCTTACATATATCTATAAATTTATACATATACATATACAGATATTGTACATTTATATGTACAGTGTATATATACAGATAGCAGAAATCCATATGTATAGTATATTTGTATCTCATGAAATTCAGTTAGTCTGTATATTTTGTAATTTCCTGAGGCAGTAAACAATATTGTCTTCGTACCAGAATTTTAAAAATGAAAACTGTACCAAACACAGAAAACGAATACACAAGAGTGATAAGTTTTGAAAATGAAAACTTTGATATATCTCAGCCCACCACATGACATCGTCTTTAAAAACCCTACTACTATCCACAGTCACTACACAAATGGTCCCTGTCTTATGCCAGTGATGTATTGAGAGAGCCACCCAATAGTCTCCCATTCACCATTTCAGTCATTTATTGTTTTTTAATCAGCTCTCATCCAATATTTGACATTCATGGTACATCCCACAATAACCTACTAGAAATAGAGTATCATACTTAGTACTGAAACTTTTTGTTGGATATACAGTGTGTACCACATCATAAACAAAGTAGCCTACAAGTACTATGAGACAAAAAACATAAATTCTATAGGTGTTCCTATATAGTACAACTTATTCCAAGAATATATTAAAACAGAAGTACTCATAATACATAACTAAAACAACTCACAGGCTACACTTCAACATTCAAAAGTTGACAGTCATCTAATATGTTTACTATCCTAAACTAAACTGTAGCTCCCACTCATCATTCAACATAAAATATTTATCTGTAAATCTATTATGTCTTCAATGGTAGGTTAGCAAAATCCTTTGTAATAATGCACTGCACAGAATTCTTTGCCACCCATTAAAAAAATCTAATTGAAAACTTGCAAAAAACATTTGCTGAAAACTCATGAAAGACATGAACAATCTGCTAACCCTAAGCCTGCTAACACAGACCCTCCTTTACAACAGAAAATTTTCAAATATCCAATTCATGAAACTGCTGATTAGTAAGTGGTACCAAGGGGAAATACAATTACAACTGCTTTGTGAGAGCAGGGTTGTTCAAAACAAAATGCACATCAGTGGAACAGAGAAAATAAATACATAACAAATGTAGTAGCTTAACCAACAACTGATGAAAAGTGTGCGTAGTACTAAGTACTTTAACACCAATACTAGCAATACTAAAAAAATGGTACATATCCTCTCCTACAAACAAAATATATTGATGGCTACACACATACCTAATACATTATAACTGCATATCAAATTCTGCTGCACTGTGCATGTGTGGAATCACAGCTACTGAAAAACTTAAGCCTACATAAGTATTAAGTATTTAATAATTTTTTATCATCCTTGCCCCTACTATATACATAACCTAAAACTGCCACCCATGCAAACTGAGCAAATGGCATCTTGCTATTTCAGCAATGAAAACAACTTGGATATTGTTTAAAACTTCTTTCAATTATACCATCAATTCATGGTATTAAGCTCCTTACACATCACTTTAATTTTAGAGAAAATCAAATGAATCACTGAGTCCCACTGAGACCTTCATCTGGCCTGTTCTGGAGATTTGTGCTTAAATGCTTATTGAAAATAGAAGTTGAGCGAAGTTTAAACTGGGAAACTTGGTTAATAAAACCCATGGTAATGAATGAAAAATTAAATGCATTATACAGCAATACATTTGTAGGCAGATGGAATGTTGCAGTGCAAACTAAATACACTAAAATCCTATCAGATCGTTCACACACCTGAAGGGCAATGGCCAGGAATCCTACATGAAGTTACCTATATGTTTTAGGGACTTTTTATAAGTACTTTCAATGGCAGAATTACCTTACAGGAGTACCTATATGGTAGGACTTTTTATAAGTACTTTGTATAGCCTATCTTGTGGGTTATACAAAAGATGAAAGCCAAGCACTAACCATATCTTGAGGTGGTACTGGCAAACCTCCTGAAAACAACAATCTCAACTGTAATACACTGTATTTGCTAATAGCCTGAGAAATAAATTTGTAACCAAAAACATCTTACTAAGAATTTCTCTCACATAAGATAAGATCAAGTGAAACCTAACCAACCAATGAGGACTGTAGTGTTACCGAAAAAAAAAAACTGTGTTGATCTTTAACCTTGAAGAAATATATTCTCAGACTTCCTATGTAAATGCATATAGCCAAAACTAGTGGAACTAATTACCTCAAGAGGCTTATGAAAGAACCCAGAAAAAGTTAGATCTATTCTCAAAAGAAAAACAGAAGCATGATAGAACCACCAAAGCCTAACAGCAAAAAATGCAATTGACTGCTACCAAACAAACTTCCCAATAACTGATCTTTACTGAATATTAGGCTAAAGCGTAGGCCTACTGGGTACATTTGATGACATGGGATGCACTCTCGTGCTGACCTATATTTATTACTTAGATCAACCAGCCTATGCTTATGGTATACAATGAATTTTTACTCGCTTGGTAACAAGGCTTGGATCAAGACAATGATTTCTAGAACCATTAATCACACCCTAGACCTAAGCCCTACACTAGATGTGAACTAGTATAGGTTGTGAAGTTAGGCCTACACGTTGGCTCGCACCTTCCTTACTCTGACTGAATACCAAAATTTTAAACTTGATATATTCCCAAAATGGAAGTCAATAATGTCATAGTAAAGTGAGGTGGTAGCTGAGTTTTACTTGGGCCCTGGCCGCCCTGCTTGTACAACGCTACTGGTAGGCCTAGGTCGTTAAGAACCATGAGCATAAATTAACCATTTTTCCCATCTGACCATGTCCATAACCACCTTCTAGTATAACTGCAATCTGATAATACAAAACATAGGAGAGTCTAGTCTACATTACATATGATTGTATACTCTAAAAATTTAACATAGCTACAGGTAGCCTAGTAGTATTTACCTTTGAATCCCGCGAGTTAGAGAAGTTCTAGGCCTAGGCCTATCATTGTCAGGCCTGCATCACCATAAGATTAGGGTTTGGCTCAATATCAAGCACAACAGGGCTTATTTAATGAATGAATGTACTTAACGTGAAAATAATCTTGCACTCAACACAGTATAGATAAACAAATAATAAATACAAACTCCTAAAACACCTGATTTTTACCAAACTGTACCAAGGACAGTAACACGAATTGACAGTGCGACACCGACTAAAGAAAAGTTGAAATACAGATTCTTCTTCTTTTGTTGTTAAAATGAATTTCAGTTAACATATGATAATACAAAAATAGAGGCGATTAGACTAGATTTTAACTCCAACCTGATTGAGTTAATGTGATTTTAACTTGCGTTTTGATTTGTAAACAAAATGTTAAAACTGACGTGCTGTAATGTTTCCTTGCTAGCTGTCAAAGGACATCGTGTTCAGTCTCATGGCATCTAGACACCAACCTCGCTCAGTCTAAACTAATTTCTTCTTGAGTTAATGGTTGTTTCAGTCATCCACATAAAAAGAATAATAATTACCACCAATTTTCCCGTTGTATTTAATTTCTTGGTCACTGATCAGAGTAACATTTAATTAAGGTTGTCTTCCATATTTTCGCATTTAATGAACTAAAGTTTTATGTGGGGGTGGGACTCATGTCATATTTACGAACATATTAATTCTAAACTGCAAGTAACCAGTATATTTCGCTGAGATCTCATTATCAGTTAGTCCACACTATGTTATATTGTTTCTTTTCGGATTTATAAAAATATCTGTCATAAGTGTGCGTAGAATGAACATCCGTCCGGTATCCGTCCTCATCAGACGAGATATGTTTCCATTATAAAAAAAAAAAAAAAAATTAAAGGCGACGAAATAATCCAGCGATAGGACTAAAAACTAAATACACTATTACATTACGGGTTCATTTGTAACTTTGAACCTCAACTAAATAAACTAGTATGATTTTTTTCTAATGCTTCCTCAAATAAGTTGCAGGAGTTTACTAAAATTTAAAATGTAAATAATAGTGTCTCTTGTCTTTTTAACTTTCACTACTTCCCTGATTAGATGTGTTTGAATTTATATACTGGCATGTGTTCCATAAATATGACAACTAACAATATATGCGTTCTGATGCATACATAGTTATATATGACAAATACACATAAATACAGAATGTACAAATATGTAAGCAAATTACTTTTTCAAGGAATTCAGGAATACTCACGATATGTTGAGCCTACTACAATAACACATTACATTTTTAAGGTCACAACATTGTAGTTGACTGTGGAAGGTAGGCTATAGTCCAAAGGCACTCAAGCGAAGTGCATGCGATAAATAACCGGTCATGTATTTTAACTGAACGTATTTCTTATTGCCGTTTTGCCATACTATTAGTTTATATGCATTTTCCGCATGTGTAAACACTTTGTTTGTGAATATTATGAGAACTCGCCAGTTTCTTGGTATTTCAATCGGAGGGTGCTAATTCCACATGGGATTTGTTAGTGCAACGAGTGTTAAGTGTAAGGTCAAATGAAGCACTGTACTATAATATAACGATACTTTCTTGAGGCATTTGTCATATTATGCTGTAAACAGCTTCTAGTAAAACGTTTATGAAAGACCAGTGGATAAACAGAATACTCCATTTGCGGAACAGTAGAACTAAAATATTGTAAATTGTCTGCAATTTTAACTTATATATTTTTTGAACAAAACGGTTGTGTAGTTAGTGAAATGAAATAAAACTAAGAGGAAACTGACATGGGGTGAAGTTTGAAAATTAGTATGAAATGCATGTACTACAGTAGGTACTGTAGAAGCATTTTGATACTATATTAGTGTGATGTAACAGGTAAGATGATGAAAAGGGTAAAATTGCCAAGATTATTTGTTGATTTGTATGAAATAACTATGATGTTGTTATATATAGATATTATTTTTCTGCTACCTGTAAATAAAAGCAACATTACCCCCTTGCCCCCTATCCTCCTAAAGATATGTCACAGAACTTTAACTGTGAGATGCTTCATGTACTTAACGATATATCGCTTGCATAATATTCATAGAGTCCATCAGACAAAATGTTATAACTGTGCAACTGTTTCCTGGCATGCATGGCAGCCACTAAGCATCGCCGTGTGTACATAAGCTATGACACGATTCCGCGCACAAAGTCTGACACCTCGAGCCAACAAATGCAGTGTCATACGTGTGTGATTTTTCCACAAGAGGCTAAACATTCCATATTCAATATGTACAGTAATAGGTTTTAAAAGTATTGTGATCAAATATCTTATCATTTGTCTTTCATAGCTATAAGACATTACAGTGTAGAAGTAGTGAGTGACACTCACTTGTTTAAACTCACGCAGTAGATCACAAAAGTTTGATGCCAAAACCCAAGCCAGAAGAGTCGAGATTAGTAGGCTTCTTGGATTATATGGTCACATTGTAGAGTAGATGCTGAAATGGTTTATGTTCTGTGGCAAGCAACAGTTTTAATCAGACAAGTCCCATATGACATATTGATTTATTGATATTTTCCCTTGTCCTTTGTTAATTCACACATTTCAAAAAGTGCATTGTTTTCAATATCATCAACCTCAATTACTGTTGAAGATCCTTTATTGTGATGTTCATACACTACAATTAAGCCTTCTTTTAGATAATTACTATTTAATAAATGCTTTTACTAATTTTTATACATAATCGAAGAATTCACTGAAATGTTAATTTTCAAGTCTATGTATCAAAAGGAATAAAAATTATTTGAAACCTTAAGACTGTTTATTCTACAATTATTCTTAACAGGTTTCTTGTCAAATTCCAACTAGATCCACTTAAGATTTAATTTCATTGTATTCAGTGTCTTTGACCACCCTCTCTGAATTCATAACATTTTTACAAATTGTTTTAAATCAAATTATTATCATCCAGAAGATGAACCCTGTTCATATGAAGTAAGCACACAAGGGCCACTGACTTGAAATTCAAGCTTCCAAGAATGTGGTGTTCATTTGAAAGATACCAGAAGGTAATAGGAAATACAGAGAAGAGATCAATTATTGAAAAAGGAAAAAGAAATGACTAAATTGATAAGTTAATAGATAGAAGTTCAACTAATTATAAAATTCAAGAAGAATTGCTTTTGGAGAGTACATAATGCACATCATCTTTGCTTGAACTTTTGAGGTTCCAATAGCACAAGAGCCTAAGGGAGACTGTTCTGCAGCTCAATGGCGTGAAGAATAAACCACTCTGTCTAAGGCCCCGTCCACACGGCCGAGCTTTGCTCGACGAACTTTGTTGATGTGACGTCAGAAGCGTAGAAACTGCGGTAAAGTTCTGACTTTTCCCGCTGTTTCTCCGCTTTTGACGTCACATCAGACAAAGTTCGTCGACCAAAGCTCGACCGTATGGACGGGGCCTTAAAGAGACAAATCTCTGGCAGAAGCAGATATCTACAGTGAATAACAGTATTCTAGTAAATGAACGACAAATAGCATAAAACAGGTTACACTGATTTTATCAGTTATAAAAATATGAAGCCTTGCATTCAATACCTAATAATATTATCTGTGTAGCATTTGCTAAGACTTTCATTTAATGTTTTTCAAAATTAAGATGCGAGTCAAAAGTTACACCAAACACAGTTAAAGCTTCAGACTCATTTAGTAGAGTCTCATCCACCTGAAGGGAAGGATGGGCTGGAAAACCTGTACGAAATCTCTATAATCAATACTGTTTTTGTCTTACTGGAGTGCAGCCTCATACCCACCCAACTAAAGCATTCACTTATCCGTTCCATATCATGATTAAGGATATGGGCAGCTTAATTTCTCAAAAGTGGAGACTTTAGCACATCCAAGTGTTGCATCATCAGCAAGTTGAAAGATCTTGTTTTCCAAGCTAACAACCATGTCCCATGTATACACTAAAAATAACCATGGATTAAGACCACTACCCTTTGGACTCAACAATAGGTCCTGATTCGCTAAAGACAGCACCTCACTGTTGCCTTCCTGTAAGGAAATCTTGAAGTAATCCTAAAACATATCCATCCACTCCAGTATTCTTGGATTTACTTAATCTAAAGTAGCACTAAAATCTATTTGAATTATTCTACACCCAAAACCCTTATTAAAGTTCTATTGCCAATAACACATCAGGTCTGAAAGAGCATCGCAGGTACCTCACTGTTTCCTATATGCATACTGACTATCAAGTAATAGTCCTTTGGATTTCAAATACTTGCAAAGTGGCTTAAAAATATCCTTTTTCATCTTAAAACTTAAAATTAATTTTTTCACATACAAGACAGCCTAATTCTACACAACTTGCGTAGCTACCCTAAAATGGTTTTTTCTTTATTGTTGCTGAATCAAGTAGGCCTTGTGCCGGCATGGGCTCATGCTCATTTAAGTAACCCATAAAGGAGAATGCCTGGTAATGTCACAATACAGTACAAAATTCTTTAAGCAAATTATCCACCCCAGTGAGAATTAAGTGTAAAAAATAACAGTAATATAGTATACTGTTAGCAACCAGATACGAACCTGAAAATAATTAACAATAAATTACCTTCCCATAACCTTTTGACCAAGTTTCCAAACATACAGCATACAAGATCACTTAGCTGTGTGATGAAGGAATAATTTCTCATGAATAACACAAGACCTTCATGCTTCTTGATGATAGTCCTTCTTATCTCATAATTGGAAGGTTCTGAAGTAAAGAAAGGAATACTGTATAAATTTTTGTGCATAGCATTACTAAATACAACAAAATCTTTACTTTCAACTCTCAAAGGAAAACATGAAAAATTCATACATAATAGCTAAAAAATATCAACATAAGGCTACATTAGTAGGACTGTTCCTAATTTTAAAGATATGCAGTCTTATGTCAGTATTAACCTTCAGTTATGGACGCAAAAAGTAAGCTTCAAAAATATTCAACACAAATTTAGTCTCCTACATAGCAACAGATCCTTCTCAAATAAAACAATCCACAGAATACTTTGCCTCATCCTAATAGCTTTGCTTTTAAATTGCTGCATATGCACCTAATCAAAGGGTAGGACAACTGTATAAGGAAATAGTTTGCATTTTATGAATAAAAATTGTTGTCAAAATTAGGACAAGGAGAATCTGTGCTTCAGAGGTTACAAATTAAGATGCTCAAATGGAATTTTATTCCATAATGGAAAGAAAACCAGAATGGAGGAGGTGACAGGAGAGAAGTAAAAAGATGTTAGATGTAAAGTAGTGGACTGAAGTACAAGCAGAAAAATGTTTGAGAAGCGCTAGTAACTCGAGTCTCAGAACCTTCACCGGCTTACTTAGGGAGAAATTTTCTTTCTTAGTTCTGGCAAGTCATGTAATACCGATGAGTTACGAGGTGAGCAGAAAGATCCCCCTGGACAAGGAAAGGGGTGATATGGTGGGTTCAAATCCTTGTCCTTCTTCCTTACAACTGACTTTCTTTTTTTATCTCAAGTTTACTTTTGAAAGGTACTTACAAAGATTCTTACCATAACTGACAGAGGACATTGCACAAATTTCATAACAATGATTCTTCCTACAATAAGAGCAGATTTCAAGGGGTTTGTCTCAAATGACTGGTTATCACTTCAGCTAAGGCAGTGTGCATACATGAGTAAATTAGACCTGCAAACATATTCAATAAAACAGAATAGACTTTTTTTTATACTTTTAGGAATCTAAAGGCTAAAATTTAACTTTTTTAAAGACCAAACATAAGTAAAAAGCAGGAAAGCAGCATAAAACTATGCTGAGCATAATTTCATTTCTCCTGCACTAGAGAAAAAAGCACTTGATTGTACACCATATAACACAATTGCTTAGAAATGATATTGTTATGATACAATAAAGTTTGTTCATACTTACCTGGCAGATATATATAATCAAAGTGCCCACCCACCTCCCCTCAGGAGACAGTGGCACTAGAAAATCTGACAGAAAATGGGAATGGTTCCTGACGCCCGCCTCCCAGCGGCGGGAATGGGTACTACCACCTGGCCGACCACTGCGTGTGCCGGGAGTTTTGAAATTCTGCCGGACTTCGGAGAATACAGCTATATATATCTGCCAGGTAAGTATGAACAAACTTTATTGTATCATAACAATATCATTTTGTTCATGAACCTTACCTGCCAGATATATATATAGCTGAATCCCACCTTTGGAGGAAGGGGGAGACAGACTCGGATTTTGGGAAACAATTCCATTTACATGATTGATATCTTGGTTCCTTACCTGTTAGCATAGCTGACTTCGTGAGTACCGTCACCCAAGTCTACTTCTGCTTTACTAGAGACTCCAGCAAGGTTGTGACCTGCGATGCTGTTGAGTTCTAGAGGATCTGTCAACGGGGGCGTGACCACAAAGCAACTAGATCCTACATTATAGACCTCCAATTTTTGGGTAATGCATTCCTAGAGGTGCCAGCAAGGACGTGACCTGTGTAGCTGGTGCACTCTAATGAACTGTCACGGGGAGCGTGACCACAATGTGACAGATCATATAGGTGTTGATTAAACACCGAATGCTGTTAATGCTTCACTGGAGGTGCCAGCAAGGACGTGACCTATGTAGCTGGTGCGCTCCAGATGATTTGTCAACGGGGACGTGACCACAATGTGACAAAAACATTTTACCCTACTATGAGGGCGAAGCAAAAACATTACCACCTGACCTAGCCTATCTGGTTAAACTTCGTATAACCAAGGCTAATGGAGGGAAGTCCGCCTAAGGCAGCCGACCCAAGACCACAATAAACTAAACACCTAAATAAACACAATAAAAATAAAAAATAAAAAGAAATAAAATTAAAAAGTCCAAACTAACATATTATTTCCTAAATGATAGGAAGAGTGCTACTCTCTGACCCCAATATACTGTCTGCTGCGACATATGGGCCCAAAGAGTAACAGTTCTCGTATGTAGTCCTCACCTCCCGAAGGTAGTGAGAGGCAAACACTGAATTACTACGCCAAAATGTGGCATTCAAGATGTCATTGAGTGCCATGTTCTTTTGGAAGGCTACCGACGTAGAAATAGCCCTCACTTCATGCGCATTCACCTTCAACATTTTCATATCACTGTCTTGACAGGATGAATGCGCTTCCTTGATGGTGTCCCTCAGGAAAAAAGCCAAAGCATTCTTTGACATTGGTAAATTTGACTTCCTTACCGAAGACCACAAGTTATCAGAAAGACCTCTACAATCCTTAGTCTTCTTTAGGTAGAATTTGAGAGCCCTGACAGGGCACAGAACTCTCTCTGGCTCGCGCCCAACGATTTCGCCCATCCCTTTAATTTCGAAGGTCCTAGGCCAAGGGTTGGACGGATTTTCATTTTTTGCCAGGAACGTTGGGCTCAAGGAACAGACCGCGTTATAACCTTTAAAGCCCACGTATTTGCTAATCGCTTGCACCTCGCTGACTCTCTTCGCCGTCGCCAGAGCAATCAGGAAGATAGCTTTTCTAGTAACATCCTTCAGGGAAGCCGTATGCATAGGTTCGAATGGACTAGACATGAGGAACTTCAGAACTACATCCAAGTTCCAAGACGGCAACCTGGGTTGTCGAACCATCGTTGTTTCAAAAGATCTCAAGAGATCGTGAAGGTCTCTGTTGTCCGCCAAGTCCAGGCCTCTGTGCCTAAAGACAACTGAAAGCACACTCCTATATCCCGTGATTGTAGAGACTGCATGTTTTAGATCCCTTCTCAGATATAAAAGGAAGTCAGCAATCTGGCTCACAGAGGTCGTGGTGGAGGAAATGCCGTTCTTCTTGCACCAACTCCTGAAGACTACCCACTTCGATTGGTACACTGCGTTGGATGGAGCTCTTCTTGCACTGGCGATAGCTTTCGCCACTGACCTAGAAAAGCCTCTCGCTCTGGCCAACTTTTGGATAGTCTGAATGCAGTCAGACTCAGAGCGGAGAGGTTTCTGTGGTACCTCTCGAAGTGGGGCTGTCTGAGTAGATCTGTCCTTACTGGAAGCGTCCTCGGGAAGTCTACTACGAAGGCCATGACCTCTGTGAACCAGTCTCTCGCCGGCCAGAACAGGGCGATCAAAGTCATTCTCGTCACTTCCGACGCCGCGAACTTTCTCATGACTTCCCCTAAGATCTTGAACGGGGGAAAGGCGTACAGGTCCATCCCCGTCCAGTCCCAGAGAAGTGCGTCTATCGCCACTGCCGCTGGGTCGAGTACTGGGGAGCAGTACAGTGGAAGCCTCTTCGTTCTGGACGTCGCAAAGATGTCCACTAGCGGACGTCCCCATAACCCCCACAGCTCTTGGCATACCTCCTGATGCAGAGTCCACTTGGTTGGCAGAAGTTGACCTCGTCTGCTGAGGAGATCTGCCCGGACGTTCTCTACTCCTGCTACGAACCTTGTAAGGATCGTGACGTCCAGTGCCCTTGCCCACAGCAAGATCTCCTTTGCCAGAGCAAAAAGGGACCGAGACTGTGTTCCTCCCTGCTTCTTCAAGTACGCCAGAGCTGTGGTGTTGTCTGAGTTGACTTGGACTATTCGATGAGAGACTTTTTCTTGGAAAAACTGGAGAGCTAAAAAGATGGCTGCCATTTCCTTTAGGTTTATGTGCCAGGACACCTGTTCCTCTCTCCAGGTGCCTGACACTTCTTCCCCCCCTAATGTTGCTCCCCACCCCGTGGTGGACACGTCGGAGAACAACACTAGGTCGGGGCTCTGAAGCTTGAGAGACATGCCCTCCGACAACTTCACTGGATCTAGCCACCATTTTAAGTGATGTTTTACCTCTCCTGAAATTTTTAAGATCATATCCAGATTCTTGTTTTCTTTCCAATTTTCCTTGAGAAAAAATTGTAGCGGTCTGAGGTGCAGTCTCCCCAAGGAAACAAACTTCTCCAGCGAGAAAATGGTCCCCAGCAGGCTCATCCATTCCCTCACCAAGCACGAATCTTTCCTTAGGAAGGCTGACACTTTGTCTAAACATTGCTGCTGACGTCCCTGGGACGGAAAAGCTCGAAAAGCCACTGAATCCATCTGAATCCCCAGATACAGGATGGATTGGGTTGGAATCAGATGTGACTTTTCGAAATTCACCAGTAGTCCCAGGGACTTCACCAACGATAAAGTTGTTTGAAGATCCTTCAGACACCGCGTTTGAGTGGAGGCACGAATGAGCCAGTCGTCCAGGTACATAGAGACTCTGATATTTGCAAGATGAAGCCACCTCGCCACGTTCTTCATTAAAGTCGTGAAGACCATAGGGGCCGTGCTCAATCCGAAGCAAAGCGCCCTGAATTGATAAACTGTCCCTTTTAGGACAAACCGAAGATACTTCATCGACTGTGGATGGATGGGGACGTGGAAATACGCGTCTTGAAGGTCTAATGAAACCATCCAATCGTTTGGTCTTAAGGTCCCAAGAACTGACTGAGGTGTCTCCATCTTGAATTTCTGCTTCTGTACGAACCGATTCAGACTGCTCACATCTAAGACTGGTCGCCAACCTCCCAACTGTTTCGGCACCAGGAATATCCTGTTGTAGAAGCCTGGGGATTCCAGGTCTACGACCTGTCCCACCGCTCTCTTTTCTAACATCTGCTCGAGCAGATCGAAAAGGATTTGTTGCTTCTCCTGATGGTAAATAGGGGATAAATCCTTGGGTGTCGTGCACAGTGGGGGAGGTTTCAAGAAAGGAATCTTGTACCCCCGCTTGATGACGTTGAGCGACCAGCTGTCCGCCTTCCTCTCTATCCAAGCTTTTGAGAATAGCCGAAGCCTGGCTCCTACTGGTGGCTGAAGGATCTCTGGTTCATTTCTTTCCTCTGATCTTAGCCGAGACTCTGCCTCTGGAACGTGTACTTCCTCGAGAAGATGTTCTCGAGGAAACTCCACCTCGAAAGGGCTTCTGCTTCTTGAAAGGTTGCGTCCGTGCAGACGTAGAAGAAACAACCGTACGTTTTGCCGACTGAGCTAGGAGGTCTTGGGTAGCCTTCTCTTGTAGACTGACAGCCAGATCTTTGACCATAGCCTGGGGAAAGAGATGGCTCGAAAGAGGCGCATACAACAATTCTGCCTTTTGAGAGATAGAGACCGCCTTTGCAGTAAAACCACAATAGGCCGCTCTCTTCTTCAAAATCGAAGTGCAGAAGTGCGAGGCCAACTCCTCTGAACCATCCCTGACGGCCTTGTCCATGCATGCAAGCACGCTGGACAACTCCAGGCTAAGCAAATCAGGGCTACGCGACCGGTTATCCAAGACCCCTAAACACCAATCCAAAAAGTTGAAAACTTCTATCGTACGGAAGAGTCCCTTCATATGATGGTCCATTTCAGAAAGGGTCCAGGGCACTTTCGTCGTCGACAAAAGGGATCTCTTCGGTGCATCTACCAAGGTAGCGAAGTCACCTTGGGATGAAGAGGGGGCTCTAAAACCTATCTCCTCCCCTGTCTCATACCAAAGACCTGCCTTGCCTGTCAGTCTTCAAGGGGGTAGGGCGAAAGCGTTCTTGTTTCGGGCTTTTCTTGACTCCATCCAATTCTGCATTTTCTTAAAAGCCCTTTTTGTTGATAATGAAGTAGCCATCTTCAACAATCCTGGAGTCTTGATAGCCTTCGACGATAGCAATTGTGAAGGAGGCGACTGCGGGGCTTCAGGTTTAAACTTCTCTTCAAAGGAGGTTCGAAGCAATTGAACCAAAACCTGGTAATCTGAAGATACTGTTGATGATTGTTCTTCAGTTAATTCCTCCGACAAGTTTCCTTCTTGAGATTCATTACTATCCTCCGAATCTCGGCGAATGTCTGAAGAAACATTACGCCGTGCGTCCAGCAGCGCGCTATGCCTGGCGTCAAGCCGAGCACCCAGCCGAGCGTCAGGCCTGGCGTCAAGTCTCGCTGCCGCCTTAACGTCGTGCTCTGCAGACCTTCGTGCACGAAATCTCAAAGGCGAGGTAACAGGAGAAAGAGCGAGATGATGAGAAGGAGAAGGAGACTGCCTGGATCTCTTGACTGGCAGCTTATCATCCTTCCTCATGTGACGTGACTTTTCCTCTTTCTCTGCAACCAATAAGGCAATTTGATGTTGCAAATTCTCAATCTTCTTCGATTTAGGGCTGATCCTGTGAGAAGACGAGGGGCGAGGGGAAGCCCTCCTCCTTCTCACATGGGCCGCCACAGGTATATCCTTAGCGCAACCAGGGCGCTCAAAAGCATTGTCGTCAAAAGACATCCTCTCCGGAGACGATCGCAACAAAGAAGAAGAGAAAGGACGTGAAGCGTCCTTCTCCCTAAGACCAAAGGTGACGGCCGCCTGTACGACATCTTGCACCTTTGCTCTCTTTTGCGGTGGAGAGTCTTCGAATTGTTCTGAAGACGACCGCAAAACAGAAGGGGCTAACGGATGTGCAGCGTCCTCCTCTGAGGAATCAAAGGCGGCGGCCGCCTGTGCGACATCTAGCGTCTTTGTCCTCTTCAAAGGGCGCGATCGCTTCCGAAAGCTCCAACCGCTGCGCGGGGAGGACGTTTCTGATGACGAAAAACACTCTTTCAAGATCCGTTTACGAACTTTGGAAGCCTGGGAAGCGCCCCCAGGTCTTGCCGAAGGAACATCAGATCGGTTGTCCGACCCCCCTTCCGCAACACTCGGAGCATTATCACTACACACCACTGCACTATTAACACCTTCTAATGCTTGCACTTTTGATTCCAGGCTACGCAAAGATTCAAGAATCATCGATAGGGTATTACCCTCCACAGACATTAATGTAGGGCCCGAAGGCATCACAGGTTTAGGAGGGATAAATTCCACTGGATGTGTAACTGGCGTTACACTCCTTACCCTATCTCTTTCTATTTTACACACATATGATTCATACGCCTTCCACGCAGAATCAGACATACTCTCACATTCATTGCAGCGATCATCAAACATACAAACATGTTTCCGACAATTCGCGCACACTGTATGAGGGTCTACCGAAGATTTCGGTAGCCTCACCTTGCATTCTTCCACACAACATACTCTGGCGCTAGTCGAACTAGATCCAGACATCTTAAGTTTAAGGAAAAATCAAGCCAAATTCAAAACCAATCCACAATTAGCGTATGCCTAACCACCGATCCAAATCAAAAAACCAAAAATCAATCGGGATACTCAAGTGACCAAAAGAGTTCCAAAATCCAATGACGGAGGTGCAGAAAACACTTGTTGGCTGCACCGGCGACAGAAAATGGGAATGGTTCCTGACGCCCGCCTCCCAGCAGCGGGAATGGGTACTACCACCTGGCCGACCACTGTGTGTGCCGGGAGTTTTGAAATTCTGTCGGACTTCGGAGAATACAGCTATATTTATATCTGGCAGGTAAGGTTCATGAACAAAACTTGAGTTAAAGACAAGTAGGAAAAGAATGTTAGAAAACATGCCATGAATAGGTCACCAGGATAAGTTTATATATTGGCAACAATAAAGCAAACATCTAGTTAGCAATTTTTAAAAGCAAAAGCCAATGAAGCAGGCAACATAATACTCTTTTCCTAGCCTGGTCCAAAGGAAATCAAGACAAAACGAAAGGGAAAAAGGGCTAGGCTTAACCACAAAACAAGTGAAAGTGCCTTTTAGTTAGATGGGTTTTAAATTAAAAAAACAGGAGATAAAGATTTTATGGCAAAGCTAAACACTTGTGAACTTACAAGAGTAAAATCCATGAGTCAGCCAGTAAAAGATAAACAAAACTATAAAGATCTTCATGAGCCTTTAGATAGCAGATAGGAGTGAAGACCATAAAAGCTGGTTTACACTCTTGACAATTTTTTTTTTCTATTCAGCTCAGTGAACATCAGTAAAATGACCTTCTCACATAAAGATACAGTATTTTATTCAATTCAGGATAACCCTCAAACTGAACAAGACTTCTTTAAGTAAAAATTCATCTTTCAAAGGACCTTGTTAACATATACTTTTATGCAATTGTAATAATTACACACCCTGGAGAAGTGGCATGGAAACTTGTCTTTGAAAAATTAAGATGAAGTTTTCTTTCATAAGCAGACAATTCATTTGCATACAATATATCATACAGATAAAAAGACTGCACAAGTGGAGGAAAAGAAGAAAAACAAAATTACTATG
>NC_087215.1:27437906-27446263 GCF_015104395.2 Macrobrachium nipponense | reverse complement strand
GATTTTAAAGGGCAGCTCACCTTGGTTTCATAAGAGCCTTGAAAATTCTCTTTTTCTTACATGCATTTTGGCAACATCAGATATACCTGGATTAATCACCTTAGAAACGAATTTCTTCTTCAAGTCTCTTTGTCTTCTGGTTTACACACTTCATTCAGAAATATTTCATCATTTACAGCTCAAGATCATTCCTCAATTTAAGGGTTAAACTCCAATCTTTTCATGTTATTCCAAGTTCTCTTTAAACTTTTCCATTGGGCTGTGACTTGATCCGGTTGCAGGTAGTTGAATCCTTATTTCACGTTGCCAGTTTAATCTCGGTGGTTTACAAAGTTTCTGTACCTTTGCCCCTAGGTCATCTTATATTCTGGGTATCAGTCAGTATTGTAACTTGTATTGTATGTATCTTTATGTGTACAGTACCTGCAGTTCATTTACTTATGATAATTTGGGATGTGTCATTTCTTAAAATATACATCTACACTTATTATACTTTTTGTTACAGTATTTTGCAGGTCTAGTTGGGATGGTATCTATAATTTTATCCTTACTTATAGTAAATATTTACTTTTATGTTTAGACAGAATTTTCATTTCAATAACCCATTTTCAACGTCATGGCAAAATTGTTTAAAAGATGACAAATTTAACTTTGCTTTTAGATCGTTTGCAGTAATCGAAATTTGGCTTTATTGGTGCCACATGTATTGTACTTGGGTTGTTTGAGCCGTGATATTTTGGAGGGGAATTTGTAGAACTGGGTCCCTGACAAACCTAAGTCATAGTAGAAATTAAAGTTCGCTGGGTGGGAGTAGTTTATGTAATGTAGAATTGTTGGGAATTAAACGAGGCTGTATGACCAGCATTTTCAAAGTTGTGTCCAAAGCTTTGAGGTTTAGGTAAGCTCAGTTTTTAGAATTCAAGTTGTTAAGGATCTTTTATTCTTCAGTAGATTGAGTAGTGAAGTTCTGACTGCTAAAGGATGATGGAGTCGAGGGCTTTTTGTAAGTTCAATATTTGTCATTAAAGTATTGAACTGCAGTTTAGATCATATAACTGCTAAGTTGGCTCTTTTGTTTGCTGCTGGTGCAGAAAATTCGAGGGCAAATGCAGGCTCTGTTTTAATATTGGTGAGTAAGTCCATGCAGATCTGATGTGCCATTTGGAGGTTGTCGGAATGTGATTTTTCTTATGCATAACATTGATTATTGGACAAGGGTTACATAACAGCACAAAATGTTGCATGCAGTA
The DNA here is from genome assembly GCF_015104395.2 of Macrobrachium nipponense. Classification (NCBI taxonomy): domain Eukaryota; kingdom Metazoa; phylum Arthropoda; class Malacostraca; order Decapoda; family Palaemonidae; genus Macrobrachium; species Macrobrachium nipponense. The sequence goes on along the minus strand of NC_087215.1, from coordinate 27,445,013 downwards.
TCTCCCATTAAATAACTAAAACAAGAAAATACATTTATGTAGTACATTTGTACATGCAGAAAAAGACGTTTGCAACACTTCATCTGGCCTTTTTTGGACTTGTCATTGTCAATAATGTTAAAGTTCTTCAAAGGTGCAGAAAAATTGGAGACGGGAACAACTTACTCAACTGGCAGAGAAGTGCTGCTGAAAACTAACAAACAAGAAGAACAGAGGCCACCAGCTGTGTAACAGAAAGTTACCTCATGAAGCCTTGGGTCCCATTAGCTGCGCTTCGAAAATTTTTTAAAAATATAACCAATGGGAGCCCTCACCAGCTTGCATGAGGAGTACCTTGAGTTCCCACCCCAGGCAGGCCCACATCAACTGGAAGTGCATGAGAAGCATGGCAAATGACGACACGACACATTCACCACGAACAGAAAACGAACACAAGAGGGTTAATAGAGATAAAAAGGTATTTGTTTAATGTGCTTTCTTTGTTAACCTGTGGTTGAGGCTGAATAGGTTTGCTGAACTTGCGACTCCTCAGACAAGCCCTTCTGATGACCTGTTTTGGGATAGAATGGGGGAGTGGGTGTTTGCTCATGGTGATAGGCTGGACAAGAGGGAAGGGTGTGTACGATTCAAAGACGGCCTTGTAGGTGAACAGTTGTTGAAAGGTTGCTTTGCACGTAGTAATGATACATGAAGTAACTAAGGAGACATTATTCGGTGGATGTAGGAAGACCTTTGTTTCTTTTTCCTGCAGGTATTTGTCTTCATAGTGATTGATTGCTATAATGGATTAGGGTTTCCCAATTTATTGCCGAGGCAAACTCCATTTAATGACAAATATGCTTATAGGTGTTGCTGTGTGTGATATATTTTTAAAGGGTCTATGCTATTAGTGTAATTATGAAAGGAAGGTTTTAGATTTTTTGTCATCCATGTCGTACGTCATTAGAAATTTAGGATTGCCATAGAATTATGCAGTCTCTGAAATAATGTGATGATGATTTAAGGGCGAATTAAATTAGAGTTATGAAGAATCTTTTCATAGATTGAAGTTTCTTTAAAGCTGGTAACCATCGTAGAATTAATACATTTTGTGTATGTGTAATAATATTGATTTATAAATAATAATTTTAATTATTAATATAAATATATATATATATATAAATAGCTATGATATATATATTCCGGTATAATATATACGTATGTATAATGAATGTAAAATATACAGATATACATATGTATATAATGTATATATAATATATATATATATAATATATATATATATATATATATATATATATATTTTATATATATATAACATACATCCATACATACATCCATCCATCTATATACATATACATGCATATATATATATATATATATATATATATATATATATATATATATATATAACTACTGTGTATAGTATATTATAGTTAATCGAATTATAGCCATTAAGCCTCGGTGTCATAATGAAAAGCTCCATATGAATTACATCTTTTGATTATTTTATATCTAAAAAAAGTTTGAATATATATATATATATATATATATATATATATATATATGTGTGTGTGTGTGTGTATGTAATATATATATATATATGATATATGAGATATATGTATATATAAATGTAAAGTCCATAATGACCATCGAATGTGTCGATTCTTTGCACTTTGAAGCCCATGCACCATCGAAGGAAAGGTGATTTTCTTTTTAATTGCCATCTGTATCACGGCTTTTGATAACGTATCTAAAAGCTGTGAAAAAACTATGTTAGGTCGTTTCGGCTGTTACAAATACAAGCGTGACACATATTTTATACATACTTTTTCCCTTCATAGAGAACGGGGTTCAGAAAGTTTTGCCATTCCCATCTCCACCATGGCTGTTACCCACTGTAGTCAATTTAATAATGCCCATTTAAATAGTAGAGAAATGTGATATTCAACAGATTGTGTGTATAGCGTTCCATTTTGCTTAGAAATAAATTCTGGTATGTTCGGCTGGGGAGATGAATGTCTCAACACTGGACCACAAATTTTAGATACTAGCTAACCAACCCAGCACTGCCCGGGGTAACTCTGAATGGCAAACAATAAATTCCCTCTCTCTCTCTCTCTTCTCCATAACACCCCTCTACTCTCCCTCTCTCTTTCTTTCTGTCACACCCTCCCCGACCCCCTTTGGTGCCATTGATGTCTTACCCCCACAGTATTTGATAGTAAGTCATATTTAGTGTGTATACCAAAAATCAAAAGTCATTATTTACTACGAATACCGAAAATTAGCTATGATAAATTCGTAACATTATTAAGTCTATGGGCTGAATCGACGCCGTTTCGGGGAAGGCGCCTCGCCCCCCTCCGGCGCCTTTGGTACCTTTTATTGCTTGAAACCCCATTATAAACCATCTTAGGGGTCCCCATTATAACCCTGCCAAGTTTCATGCCCATCGGACCAGCCGTTTGGCAGTGATTGAATGACAGACGGACGGACAGACATAACGCCCATTGTAGTAGGATGTGTATAGTGTATGTGTATGGTGTATGTACTTAATATATATATATATATATATATATATATATATTATATATATATGTATATATATATGTAGATATATATATGTATTAATATAGATATACACACCCACACCTATATATATATATATATATATATCATATATATATATATATATATATATATAGATATATAATGTGTAAGTGTTTGTTTATGTATATACGTGTGTTGGTGTGGTGTATGTAATTAGCAATTGAATCGGGGTGTTTCAGCCCCCTGGTAGTTTGAAATCGTACCCAAGATGCTGTAAGCTACACCCCAAATTTTTACCAGGCACGCCACTGCAGAAAACGCTTAGTTCTTCATACTTGAAAATTGAGTTTTATGCATGTGCCTATCCACCGTTGACTGTAAACATATGTTGGTAGAAAAGCTTTCTCGCACGTGATATTTTTGGTGATTTCTGTGCTTTAAAAATAAGCTTGCTGTCTTGACAGTGCTGATATTGTTTTGTACTTGTAGTTTCTAATTCCCTATTCTAATTAACATTCCTATGTATCTCGTGAAAAAAGATTTACACACACACACGCACACCACACACACACACACACACACACACACACACATACATATATATATATATATATATATATATATATATATATATATATATATATATGTGTGTGTGTGTGTGTGTGTGTGTGTGTGTGTGTGTGTGTGTGAGAGAGAGAGCAGAATTGAATGAATTTTGAATATATAAATGATTAAAACAAATGAGATGCAGAGAACATTGTGTCTCTGAGAAAGAAATATGGACGAATATCGAGCAATGTAAATTTTTTGCATAAGTTTTGTGTGATTTTTTTGTTAAATCTCAAATTCATAGTATTCTGCAATGGTGATTGAAAGATAATGTGTACGTTGTAGTTAATCGATTTTTAGCTATAAAGCCTCGTCATCATAATGAAAAGCTCCGTATGAATTACGTGCATCTTCTATATTTAAAGAAAAGCTTGTATAAACACGTTTCGCAGTTATTTGGTACTTCTGTTTGTTAGTTATTGAATGAATTACTTTATCAATATTATTGAGTCCCATGGTATCTCATATTACATGAAATCCACATGACTTCCCAATTTTTATATCTGATTTCTTCCAGTGTCGTCAAAGCAAGATCATTTGAGCCCCCAATAACATCCTATATCTTAATCCTCTCTGCTTCAAAGATTGTCACATTAAATGCCACAATATGTCCCCCAAACCTTCTTTTCAAAACGGCTGTGAGTAGACAGTTTATAATACTATGTCGTACCTCTGTAAGTATACACCTCCAGAAACTTGCCTTTGCACTGCGACTACCCAAGCCACCAGTAACTTACTGAGTAAGGAGTGCCATCCTCATAGAGTGTCATACTACTTATCTTCCTTCGGTGACTTGTCTAACCCACAAATAACTTCTTGCGCCGCATGAGCTATCATACTTTGTAAATACCTTGCAAGTTCACCTCACCATAAGATGTCATCACATGCAAAGACCTTCCTCAAGTTACCCTCAAGTAACTTGACATAGTACGGTAACTAGCCTACCCACAAGTAAAATTCTGTGAAAGAAGTGCCCTTCCAATAAAATGTCATACCAGTAGCTTGCTTAGCACTATGACTACCCTGCTCACAAATACCTTATTGTGCCAGAAGTGCCCTCCCCATGAGATGCCATACTTTAATAACTTGCCTTAGCACTTTGCTACGTTACCCTTTCCCTTAAGATGCCATCTTATGCAAGTACCCTTCTGAAGTAACTGGCATAGCACTCTGACTGGCTTACCCACAAGTAGTAACTCGTTTTGCAAGAACAACCCCCCCCCCAACATCTACTTATAGTTCCCTGTCCCTGAGTGCATTATTCCTTCCCCCAGTGACATACCATGATGAAAACGAAGACATAGAGCAGCAGGATGACGATCACAGGGATGAGAGCGTCGACGACGATCATGACGATGCGAGAGGTGAAGTCCCCTCCCCTCATGTCGCATTCCATGGTGCCCGAGTTGAAGCCGTAACTTCCTAGGTACTGGAGACAGAAGCGTCAGATTATTATATTATTTTTTTGGTGTTTGTTTTCTTCTGGGTTTATAAAGTCCTTAGACGAATATATATATATTATATATATGTATATATATATATATTAGATATAATATAATATATCTTATCTATATATATATATATATATTATATATATTATTTTTTTGGTGTTTGTTTTTTCTTGGGTTTATAAAGTCCTTAGACGAATAATATATATATATATATATATAATATATATATATATATATATATATATATATATATATATATATATATATATATATATATATATATCTGTGTAGCAAGAAGGAGCATGTAGTACTTGAGAATATCCTTAAATCCACGGTAGAAAGGTAAGTGAAAGAGGGGGTTGGAAAGAGTACTTTCGTAGTATATTCTGCATTTTCAAGTTCACCTGAAAATGTAGAATATACTACGAAAGTACTTGTTCCAAGTCCTTGATTCACTTACCTTTCTACCGTGGATTTTAAGGATGTATATATATATAATATATATATATATATATATATATATATATATATATATATATATATATATATTATATATATATATATATAATAATATATATATATCGAGCTACAATATCCTTTAATATCTAATTCGCTCTACCTCGGAATTGATATATTTTCATATATAATATAGCTATATATATATATCTATATATACTATACTATTATATATATATACACACACACACACACACATATTTTGTATATAATTCAGTGGCATCTTCTGATAGGACACTACTCACCCCAAGGGCTGTTGGGAGCCTCAACACAAAAGAATACAGCCAGATGAACGTGATGTATCCTCCGATTACTGAAGGTTTGTTGAGGAAAGTGTACATCTTGGGCACAGATACTGCCAATGCCCTGGAAAAGAAGACGAAATTTCAGTGGGTTGTAAGTTTGTTTCCCGAGGTCACCTTCAAATTTACTTCTTGAAACTGACCCTCTTCATGCCATATGTCTTAAAACTTCTTCGGGTATTTCCACCGAATTTCTTTTGCCTCCTGTCAGCATTTGATTGTTACCTTGTCAAGGAGATTGTTTTCGGTCCAGTTGGTTTGTCTTCTGTCTGTCTATTTGCAACAATAGCTAATGATCAGGACTGGGTGAAACTTAGTAGATTTATTTACTGAGTAACCATTGCCACATATTTATCTCTGACTTTGATCGATGAAGTCATGATTTTTCACCATAGAAACTACGCCAAATCTCTTTTGGTATCTAACAAAAGTTTTTCAATAGCAGGGAGTCACTCGTATTAATATTTCAACCAAATATCACCAGAATCCATATATAAGTTCTCGTTTATATGGACGTGACAGGAAATGTATGTTCATGGGTATTGGTGTTGGCAGAGGCATGGGTTCTTTGGGGCACCTCCCCTTCTGGTAATCAGTTTGTGCTGCCTTAGTGGAATATAGATTTTGCAACCATATTTTAGTAATAATGGTAATCATCAGCATTAGGGATTCACTGGTATAATTTTGCCAAAATGATTTGAAGGCCCTAGAAAATTTTTATCCATATCCTGTGTTGCATTTTGGGCATCATGGGTTGAATTTTGTTGCAAGATTTGGTACTCTCTCTCTCTCTCTCTCTCTCTCTCTCTCTCTCTCTCTCTCTCGCTCCTCTCTCTCTCTCTCTCTCTCTCTCTCTCTCTCTCTCTCTCTCTGTGACCTACCTGGTGAGGGCGATGGCCAAGATGGTCTGCAGCTCGACCTGCGTGAGAGTGTAGCGAGTGACGGTGAAGAAGACGCAGTCGTTGTCGGTGAGGAGGGACTCCCTCGTCCTCTGGAGGTGCATGTACTGCAGCCCCGACATCGGCAGGATGAGGGCGCAGAAGAGCAGCTCCACCACCGCCAGGTTCACGACGAAGGCCGTGGCCGTCGTCCTCAGCTTCTTGCTCATGGGCAGGGCGATGATGGTCAGCAGGTTGCCTGGAGAGAGAGAGAGAGATATTAACACGAGAACAGCAGCAGCATCCTGAGAGTATGTGTCCGGTTATTATTGTTGGAATGTTCTTAATTACCTAAATGTCAAATTTATGCTGACATTTTTTGTTTCCAGGAGGAAATAATGAAAGGCATGATGACGTAATGCTTTTTGTGTCTTTAAAATATGCTGTTCTTCAGGGTCGAGTACAGACTTTGTACTGTAGCCTGAAAGACTGTAAATGAAATACACGAAAGCCCAAGGTCCTGATACCATTTTATTATTTCTCTCATATGTATATTATATATATGGATATACATATATGTGTATATATGTATGCGTATATATTGCATGTGTGTATGCATATATGATTCAGAGAACTACTCAGATCCCCACCGCAAGTGCCCAGAATGGCGATGACGAAGGCGCAGACGGCGGTGACGATCAGCATATCCGACGGGTACTGGGGCATGGTGCTGTTGCCGCTGATGATGGCCGGGAAGGCGGTCGTGGAGGCGAGGAGGAGGGAGGTCGTGTTGTAACCGTC
>NC_087215.1:27425406-27435406 GCF_015104395.2 Macrobrachium nipponense | reverse complement strand
TCTCTACTCTCGCCAGTAAGGTTAACGAGGTCGTTGATTTAGTGTTGTTATCGTTGAATTTTTGTTCTTTTTATTATAAAATATGCACTTCGCAAAGCCGTTATTATTATTTTTAATGACGGCGGCTTTGCGCAGAGCATATTTTAACAAAAAGGAAAAATATTTATAGTTTTAATAATATTGTTAGTTGGAGTTCCCGGATTTGCATATTCATACAAAGATTTTTGCATGCCTGATTATCATTATTACTATATAATTATCATTTTAGTTTTAGTGGTTGTCAGGACCTGCATTACTTGCGTCACGAAAGATAACCACAATTCCGCGAGGGATGAAAATGTTATTTTGTGAGCAATCCTTTTTCCAACCCACCCTCAAAGCCTGAGCCAGTGGAAGCCGAAATTACATAAGGGAGCAGGATTGTAAAAATGAGCGTACTGTCATGTGACATTTGTAAGCATGACAATTACGCTTCATTATAAGGGTTCCTGGACCAGCTAGTATCATTATGTTTCCCCTGGGGATCCCCGCGCCTTCGGGCCATGTAGCGAGGATAACGCTCATCATCAAAAGCGAGTGATTCATTATATACTTTTTACAGTGATGGTGTGTTATGCTTATTGCGTGGCCTTCCTCCTGGGGACAATCTGCCTAGATAAACGCGTTTATGGAAGACGAGATTTGAAAGCTTGTTTTTTAGTGTATAATATCTTTTGTCCATTGTCTGTGCTAGGTGCAAATTATAATGATGCTCTCTCTCTCTCTCTCTCTCTCTCTCTCTCTCTCTCTCTCTCTCTCTCTCTCTCGTACCCGCTCAGGACAAGGTAAAGGCCACTTCATCATCAAAGTCGTGTGGTGTAACAAAGATTTCTGGCCAGGGAGAAGTCAAATAATTATCTTTTTTTTTTATTTATTTATTTATTTTTTTCCTCTCTCATGCCTCCCCCCTCCGTCTCCTCATCCATAACCCTCCATTCACCCCTTCCCCCGCACATATCGTGGCGTTGACCAATTTTTTTTTTGTTTTTTTATCACGTTGCAGTAGTAGCTTCCTGGAAATCTCCCCAAATCCGTAATTTGCCTGGTTAATCACATTGTCAGTTTCGGTGAGGTTGGTAGTATATGATATATATATATATATATATATATATATATATATATATATATATATATATATATATATATACTATATATATTTAATATATTTATTATTATATATATATATATATATATATATATATATATATATATATATATATATATATATATATTTGGGGATCACCCACAACCCACATGATATATATATCTGTCAAAGAAAAAGGAGCCCATAAAAAGGACAATTATATATATTATCAGCTGAGAGGACATCAAAAATTTAAGGGCAATAACTCGAGCCATATTGTATGTTACTAGCCCTTTCCAAATTTTGGTGGTAGTCCGGCCGTATTATTTATTTTTTTTAAAAATTAGATATAATGTGAAACCACCAGAAGACTTTAATGTTCATAAAAATGATTGTGACTAATTGTTCCCAAAGAAGAGGCTAACGCTACGGGCCAGTCTATGATCTTAACCGAAATAAGAAATATGAACGTTAAGAAAGGAGTTCTATATTGATCAATTGAAAATTAGCGTTCGAAGTCCGTAGAAAGAGAAGTCTGTATTTTTCCCTCAGTCAGTTTAGGTTAGTTTAGTATTGAGGCTCGTGCAGATGCCCTTCCATTTATTTATTTTATTTATTTATTTATTTATTTAATTATGTACTGTTCGGTAGCATTTAAATTAACCGTTGGGATGTCCTGTGTCTGGTTTCGATTTTGGTTGGTCGTAACTTCAGCCATTCTTGCGTCATTCTAGATCAGGTTGCGCTTTTCCCTTGCAAGGAAATACAGCCTCCATACCTGTGTTTGCAAAGAATTTACAGTAGTTTTATTGCATATATTATATATATATATATATATATATATATATATATATATATATATATATATATACATATATATATATATATATATATATTAGATTTAATAAGATCTCCAGACGGGAATATACAATTATTTCAGGAGGTTCCATGATACATCTTAGTACAAGGCCATAACTTGTCAAAATAACGTTTCGCACACACAACACACGGTGCATCATCAATCTGTGAAGAAATATATATATATATATATATATATGAATATATATATATATATATATATATATATAGTATATGTGTGTGTGTGTGTGTATATAATATATGTATGTGTGTGATTGTGTGCATATAAAAATTTCTCTCTTATCAGTAGAGCATTTTATAGGTGAGAGGAGCAGCTAATGTGGAGATTTTCTGCGTTGGGCGTTCATCCTCGATTCGTCATTGAAACGATAAATATGGCAGTGGTTCACGTTGTGCTTTTTCTCTTGAACCACCCTATTTTAGCCTAACGGGTTAATTAACATAGCCCTTCACTCACTCTCTCTCTCTCTCTCTCTCTCTCTCTCTCTCTCTCTCTCTCTCTCTCACACACACATACACACACACACACAGAATTCGGCAGTCGAGTACAGCAACTTAGACCAATTAAGGTTTGGTTAGAAGTATCATAGGAATATGAGATTCTTATCTGTTAGGGAATGTCATATTAAGTCTTCAGTTCTCGTGTATAGTTTCCAGCTCTCATAGTCAAGATAGAAACGAGATTCGGGTTTGATGACGAAGCTTAGCAACTTTAAGAGACCGTGATTGGAATTTAAACCTACCCCACCCCCCCCCCCCCCCTCCGCCGTGTGTGTGTGTGTGTGCGTGTGTGAAAATGAAATACCCTTTGGGAGGCCGTAACTATTAATCTTCGCGTTCTAGTTTATGTTTCAATGAATGTTCAGACCCCCCCCCCCCCTCTCTCTCTCTCTCTCTCTCTCTCTCTCTCTCTCTCTCTATATATTATATATAATATATATATATATATATACACACACACATATATATATATATATATACTAATATATATACATATATATATATATATTATATATATATACATATACATATATATATATATATATACGATCGTGTAATCACTTTCACGTATTAGATGTGCATTCTTTAGGATTCAGTTAATATACCTGAGTTGAGTCTTAAGCATAGTTTTATGGTGATGTATTGTTAATAGAAGAAGATTTGGGGATTTTGTTACGAAATGAATTGGAATTTAAAGATGGTTAATATCAATTGGTAAAGATTCTTTTAAATTCATGGTTAATTTGTGCATATCTAGCTGAAGCGTTATAAAGTGTATTTGGAGCCCTACCCTTTTTTTAAAATTTTTTATTTGTAATGGGACCAATGTAGAGATTTTCACCCCTGAAGTATTTCATGTGTGGATAGATAATTGTTCTCTAGTGCCGCTCATCCTCTTGTTTTTATCATCAAGGTGGTTATATCATGTACAAATAGCTTAGGTTTAGTTGAGAATAGGTCATATTTTAGGAACTTACTGCCTGAGATTACCTTGAGGATTATGTAAGAGTGTGTATATATAGCAAAACGTTTTGTTCTAATGGTGATAGATTCAGACTATTTTCCCGTGGGATATTTGTAAATTTACAGAGATTTTGTTATGCATCTGAAGCCTGTTTCCATTTTTCAGTATACAAGCTGGCATATTAAGGCAAACCATTTGCAGTGGCAATATATCTAGAGTTACTTGATATTTTGCCGGATTTAATACACCGTCCCCTAATGTTCCCGATGACTTGCATACCATTTATTTATACACACATAATCCCACTATTACGTACGCGAAATATATATATAATTCTGTCAGGAATTCTGTATTTCATATCGCCTGAAGCCCAGTTGCCTCTTGGGTCTGTCACGCTGAGTCACTCTACTCTGTTTTGCCACTGTTGCCCGACCATTCATATCTATTCCATTGCACTCCGGCACTTCATCTTTATCTTACTAGTAAGTCATTCCTCTTCCTCGCTCTCGCACAGCCACTTATATTATCTCCATTGGTCATGACTATATAGCCAGACGCTGCCCATTGCTTGTCTCTAGCTTTGCTCAGTCCGCCTGTGATTTCAGAAGCGTTTGCCTTTCTTTTGTGGCGCTCATGTTGTTGTTGGATTTTCCAAATCGTGTTATTATTGTCAGAGATGTTTCACTTTTTTTATTTCTGTTTACACAGTATGTCTTTGTATATTATGCATGATTTAACAGATATGATTATATATATATATATATATATATATATATATATATATATATATATATATTATATATATATATATATATATATATATATACATACACACACACACACACACACACACATATATATATATATATATATATATATTATATACGCATACATATACACGTATACATACATGTTTTTAGACATTTTTTTTATGAGACTTCTTTTAGACTTCGGCGCAATGTAGGTATTACTTAAAGTTCTTTTGCATCGTTCCTTCGGCCCCTAGCTGCAACTCCTTTCATTCCTTTTACTGTACCTTCATTCATATTCTCATGCTTCCATCTTGCTGTCCACCCTCTCCTAGCAATTTTTCATTGTGCAACCGCAAGGTTTTCCTCCTGTTACACCTTCAAACCTTTCTACTCTCAATTTCCCTTCCAGTGATGAATGACCCCATAGGTCCCAGCGCTTCATAGCTCTAGAAGCTGAATATTTTAATTTGGAATGTTTTTATCTGTTGTTGAAACCTTGTTCTCCAAACCGCTTCGTCTCCGTGGCGAGTATTGGGTAATTTTGTTTGTTGGTAAACAACATTAACTCGGTGATTGATCGTTTATCGGCACTTGCGCAGTAGAGTGCCTGTGTGATGGCGCCATTGTTTTTATTATTATATTTTGGTCTGTTGTTGTTGCTTTGTGATAATTATTGCCTTTAGCCGGAGACTTCTGATTTTTATCGTAAATTTTTTGCACTTAATTTTTTTCTTATTTTCATTTTCTCTGCATTTTGTAAACTTTAATATTACTGCCATTAAGTAATAATAATAATAATAATAATAATAATAATAATAATAATAATAATAATAGTGAAGAAATCCAGAGTGATGTAAATGTAATATATACAAAATATATATTAACATTTACACCACTGTGGATTTATTTACCATTTTAGTGACTCGTGCTTTTATGAGTTTTTTTAATGAAATATAATGATAATAATAATAATTAGTATTATTTCGGTAGGAAAAATGACACCTTTCCAACGAATTTTCCTTCGTGAATTCCGTGTCTTTCTTTGTCCTTCAGCCATGACACTGAAAAAATAATAAAACAAATTCTCCCTGTCACTTTTAACGTTGAAGTTACGCAGAGGGATTTTAGGAAGCCTGACAAACAAACAAAACAAACACACAAATCATTCTGCCAGTTTTGTGGCAGATTTCCAAAAAGAGTGATTTTTCGTCGCCGTCGTCTCTGAAACCAGTGCGGTTGTCGAGAGAGAGAGAGAGAGAGAGAGATAGATAGGCCAGTTTACGAATAGATGAAGTGTGGACCCTAATGAGAGAGAGAGAGGAGAAGAGATGAAGGGAAAGGAGAGGAGGTAGAGAGAGAGAGAGAGCTGCAAACAAAATAGGAAGAATGACTGACGAGAGAAAGAGAGGAAATACATCCTGACAAACACTGATAAAAGACGGAGACAGAACCATACACATGACAGACAAAGGAGAAAAGACTGAAAGAAACAGACAGTCAGGCTCACCCTCTTTGTGAGACCGACATTTACACACACACACACACACACACACAAAGGAAAAGGTCGACAGACGGGCTATTTAATTTAAGGCAAATTTCATCCCTCGAACATCTTAGAATTAAACTTTTCATCGCCATTATTATTATTATTATTATTATTATTATTATTATTATTATTATTATTATTATTATTATTATTATTATTACTCAGAAGATGAACCAACCCTGCTCATATGGAACAAGCCCACTAGGGCCATTGGCTTGAAATTCAGGTTTCCAAAGAATAAGTGCACCTTAAGAAGTAGGAGAAAGTAAAGGGAAATTCAGAAAGAGATCTCACTTATTAAAAGTAAATGATAATAAATGGATGAAATGAATTAAGATGCCAGGAGAATAGATTTAGGGTATTAATGCATTGCATATTCGCTTAAACTTTTGAAGTGTCTACTATCTGCATAAACTTTATACAATTCCTCTAATTTTATACTGTATGCATCCTGTCTGCCCTTGGCTAAAAGGCATCTAATTCCGTTGAACTTGATTGCTTTTCGTATATCTTCAGTTTTATCATATGAGAAATAAACGTTCATTAACTCTCATTAGCTCCTTAATCTCGGCCTTTCGTTTCGTTTGGAACAATTTCATTCGGCGCTTAGCCTTTCCAAAACCCTCTTTTATCTTTTCAAAGCCCTTTTGATGTCGGGACGTATCATTCGGATTCTTGGAAGGGCTGGTGTTTAAAAGTGGAGCTCAGGCGATTATTTTGGCAGTTGCGATGTGGTCTTGAATTGATTGCAGCTCGAAGAAAATTGAGTGCAACTATAACGGAGAACTGAGTGCAGCCTTAATTTAGAAATGCCTTTGACCTGTTAGAGAATGGATTGAAACCCAATTTAGAACTGAGCGGGGCAATGGGTAAACCCTTATCTCCATTATTAAGTTAATTTGTATATAGTTTTTCGATAGCACAATATGAAACAAAATCATAATGCTGTGGAGACCTATGGTATTTTAGTAACTAAACTACTTTTCGCTGTTAGCAATTCTGAAAGGTTATAGAGTTTTGGAGTCTTTGTAATCCTGTACCAACATCGTACATTGGACGACTGACGATGAAGGTCTACTAGGAGGCTTGGAGGGGGTTACGTTCTTAAAGCACCCGTGGCCAACCTAATTCCAGCATGGCGTACAAGTCTAAAATCTTTAAACGACTTGGTGTTGCTGATGAATATATTTCACACTCATAGTAATTTCGAAAAGACAAGGGCTTTATATAATTTTAAAAGCATATTACGGTCAGCGCCCCATGATGTGCGTGTCAGTACCTTCAGTATAATCAAGGCTTCCAGACACCTCACTTATAGGTCTTTCAAATGAACCCATGCCATCCTATGGTTTAAAGTTAACCCTGAGAACCGAGTTACCTCTACACATGGGGTTCGGTGGCCTTTGATGTATATATCTGGGTCTTGATGCACTCAGCGAATAAGACGAAAGTTATCATAGTTTAACCAGACCACTGAGCTGATTAACAGCTCGCCTAGGGCTGGCCGGAAGGATTAGATATTTTTTTGCGTGGCTAGGAACCAATTGGTTACCTGGCAACGGGACCTACAGCTTATTGTGGGATCCAGACCACATTATATCGAGAAATTAATTTCTAATCACCAGAAACAAATTCCTCTGACTCCACGTTGGCATAGCGTGGAATCGAACTCGGGGCTACCGAATCGGTAGCGCACTGGAAGAGTTTTACTGGAGGAAAATGTAAAACCTTTCAGTTCCGCCCAACAGATAGTTTTACTCACTACCAATTGAAGTTTCCTTTCAACCATTGCCATTCGTTTTCCAGCAAATGCTATGGACGGGTCATCTACAAAGAGGGTTGATAAAATGTCAGGGAGGATAACAGAGGATATTCCATTGATGTCTAAGACAAATAATGTCACAGTGAGCACACTACCTTGGCGAACTCCTTTCTGGCATATCCTCTCAGATAGGGTGTCACCTACTCTGACTTGGAAAAATCTAAGTTCCAAAAATATCTGGATAAATAGAGGCAGTTCTCCTTCTCATACCTGATTCAAATATACTTTTAAGTATACCATGCCTCCAAGCTGTATCATATTCCTTTTCCAGTTCAAAAAACGGCCACAGGATACTGCTTAAATGCAAATGCTTCACAAATGGAAGATTCAGGACGGACCAGAACATTAGTGGTTGAGTGCATTCTACGGAAACCACATTGTGTAGGGGATAAAATGCATCTCTTCTCCAAGGGCCACCACACAAGTCTAGTGTTTACCATCTTCGTGATTTTACGCTAACGAACAATTGGTTAGTAATTAGGTGCTAAAAATTTCTCTTTTCCAGCTTATAAAAAAAGCTATGAAAAATTGCAATTCCCTGATTTTAGGGTGACTGGCATCACAACATATTCCGTTAATAATACTTAATATAAATAACTTTGTGTTTACAGAAACATGCTTTATCATTTTATACGGAAACTCGCCAGGGCCTGGAGTTGTGTTATGGCGGCATATGTCAAATTTTCACCATAACAACCAACTTTTCGTTTGTAGGGGTCTTGTATTTTAACAGACGGAAATCGGAAGATATTTAGGGTATAATATAATTCCATAATTACCCCCTCCCCCATGGAGCAGTCTTGCTCTAGTCAAGACCAGGGGTCCCCGGTTAACCACAGGGTGCCTGGGCTACTCAAAATGTCCTCTAATGAATTCCCTTTTCGACGTGATATTCGAGATAAGTGGACGGCGTTTAGGGTGATTCGGAGTTTTCAGAACGCCCTCGTTCCAAGGAAGGCCTTTAATTTAGCCACCGCTGCATCTCGTTAGCTATTGCGTTCCACCTGCTCGTTTCCTTGTGTATGTGAGTGCGTAGGTTTGTGTGTTGGCGGTCGTGAGTGACGAACTTCCGTCATTTTCCTCCGTTTGCTGGCGCCTTCGCCTGATGCATGCTTGTGTGTGTGTGTGTTTGTTTGTATGTATGAGAGAGAGAGGCCTTTCCTTTCTGCGCTTGTGAAAGAAAAAGGAGAAAGATATTCTGGTGTGCGTATGCATAGGAGAGATTGATTCCAGGTATTTGCTACGGTTGGTTACCTTTTCGGATCATCTGGTCGATCCTGCGCGCTCGCGCCTGTGTGTGTATGTTGCGATTCCAGGTATTGGCCCTCCTAATGGTTAAATCAAGGTAAAAGTGAAGACTTCAAAGATTGCTTTGACCTTCTGCTTTGGCTGGGAATCCTTCGGATTACGCATTTTATCGGTGAAATTGTTAGTGTCATATAGTATATATATATATATATATATATATATATATATATATATATATATATATATATATATATATATATATATATATATATGTGTGTGTGTGTGTGTGTGTGTGTGTGTGTCTGTGTGTATTTGCAACAATAAAAAATAATGGAAGTTAGATGGCAAGATTGCTCTGGGCTTTAGAGCTGGCTGTGGTATTATTTTGAGAGAGAGAGAGGAGGTTTTTGGGTGAATTTGTTAACCCTCAACCGCTGAGGGATTAATACAGTCATGTTAGGTAGACAGATAAAAAAACAGGGTGTGCTCACCGTTCACATGGGTACGAATGCAGGTATACACTAGGCATCTGTTTAAAGCATTTTGGATGCGAGATAACCTTTTTCCTGTGATGTATGTGTTTCCTTCATTACCATTAGAATAACTTCCAGTTGATCTAGAGAATTGGATTTAGTCAGTCAGTAATGTATTCGAAGGGGAGTCAATAAAAGTCCATAACGCTATTCGTCATGTTTGTATTTTGCGATAAAGTTGGGTGTTTGGGTCCCGCACAAAGAGAGAGAGAGATTCAAAACAATGTAGACGTAAGTTGTGTAAAGTAAAATCAGTTGTATATTATTACAAAAATATTTTTGGTTGCTTTTGTTGTCATCGTCTAAAGCAACCAGTGTCTCTCTCGCTCCTCTCTCTCTCTCTCTCTCTCTCTCTCTCTCTCTCTCTCTCTCGACATTAAATGCTTGCCAAAAGAGAAGCAAGCAAGAATTTCCTGGCATGTGTCAAATTTTTTTTTTCCCACAGAATCGTGACGTATAATGACAGATGAGTTAGTGGATAAGCGCTCATTTAATTATTTTCATGCGGTACGTAGATATACCAGTTTATTTCAAGGAGATTATTGGCGAGTTCCTGCAGTATCAGGGTATGCATGTGGCATGCTGTGGTTTTCAAGCTCAGTGAAAGGCGTCTTACTTAAAGGTTAAACATA
>NC_087215.1:27415406-27420406 GCF_015104395.2 Macrobrachium nipponense | reverse complement strand
TTAATGGGATGAATGGGTTTTTTTGGGCGGGTTTGATTGTCTTTTTTTGGGGTGTTGAATGTCCTTTTATTGGGTTGTGTTTTTTTTTTATTGTGAGGAATCTTTTTTATTTGGTTGATTGTCGTTTTTTAAATGGATTGATTTTTTTTTTGGGTTGTCGTTTTTTATCAGGTTAATTGTCCTTTTTTAATGGGTTGAATGCCTTTGTTCGTATTGGGGTTTGAGTGTCTTTTTTGGGGGTTGCATGTCCTATTATTGGGTTGTCTTTTTTATTATGTTGATTATTTTTATTTGGTTGATTGATTTTTTTTATTGGATTGATTTTTTTTATTGGATTGTCTTGTTTTTATTGGGGCAATTGTCTATTTTTAATGGGTTGAATTCCTTTGTTCTTATTGGTTTGATTGTCTTATTTGTCAAGTACAATATATTTTTTATTGTCTCGATTGTCTTTTTTTTTACGTGAGTGTCTTGTTTCGGGTCACAGAATCGGGATCAAAATACATTTGTTTTATATTCTTATAAACATGGCTCCCATCTGGTTATAAACTTGTCTGGCTCAAGAGAAAAACAAGTCGCTGCCTCATCCTTGACTGCTGGATCAGTCAAGGATCACGTCTGATGATATTTTTAATCGTATTGCAAAATAACGAGGCTTCGGTAACTTCTGACATTGCCAAACCTCGAATAGAAGCCTCAAGGCTCCAGTCGTCTTTGACAGGTTATCATCAGGTTTCATCTGCATCCTATTTATTACGTTTTATCCAGTTGCGTCTCCCACCGCCTCTGCTGATGAAAACGCGGGTATTTTCCCTTTTTAATTCTGATGCCATTGCTATTAGATAGATCAAGACCTTGGAAATGTCAGAGTTGAAGGAAGGGAAACTGATAGATTGGCTGATGTGCTTGAATTCTGAAGAGCCGCAGACGAGCCGGCAAACGAAAAGTTGCCGCAGATTGGGGATGTCATTTTTCCTTGGTATCAGACTCTGCTTTTTAGTTTGCCCCTTAATGCTTTGATTTTTTAAATTGGCATTTAAAATGTTGTGTTATGCTTAAATAATCCTGAAATATACGATCAAGTTTGCTTTGAGAGATATTTGCTTTTTTTGATCATTCTTGTTTTTTTAATCGTCTTGGTTTTAAGTGATTGATTGAAAATGAGCGACTAGGGATGGGTGACCGAAGTGACACTGAGAAAATAGAATTAGCCATCTTGTGTTTGAATTTTTTAAAGATACCTGGTTGGCAGATTAATTGTTAATTTTGGGTTGAAAAATAAGTGGTCTTTGAAAATTAGGTTTCAGTGGACTCCTTGAAGCTTTACCTGACATATCAAGGACTGACATTTATTATTCAATATTAGATAGTAACTCAATGACTGTAACTTTGTGTAGATTAATCTGTGTCTAACTACAGATTATGCCAAAGATGCATTCTAGACGAGGTTGTACCCAAATCTTGTAGATTATTATATAATTATATCACAAACTGTTCTTTTTGTGACTCACGTTGACACTTGTGCCATCACACAACGACAATAAAAACGCTGTTTGAAATTTATCGGTGCATACCTTGGGGAAATAGGGCAAATAGTTTGATGGCTACCCCCTGAACAATATTTAGTGATTATACAATATTTGAAATATTTTATGTGAGAAGAGAGGATTTTTTTTATATCTAAACATATTTATATCTCCTTTGAGGTAGTGTTTAATTATTTGGTTTCTTTTTGCGGTAAAAAATAATAAAGCTACGAGAAACATGACTGGAAATAAGCAGGTTTTACCGAGAGACAACACCCAGACTATAAATATAAACAATAAACATCTCAGAGTAGCACTCATTCATGGGCAGTGGTAAGAATGAAAGTAAAGGATTTGTCACAAAGAGGAGAGAGAGAGAGAGAGAGAGAGAGAGAGAGAGAGAGAGAGAGAGAGAGCGCGAGAGAGAGAGAGAGAGAGAGAGAGAGAGAGAGAGAGAGAGAGAGAGAGAAAATAGACTACTGAAAACTAATTCATCCAGAAACTCATTATTTTCCTTCTGCCTTTCGCGAACGCCATGTGAACGAGATGAATGGGGATTATCAAAGGCTCTTGTCTTCATTTCAGTGTGACCCGAACAAAGTCGCACTATCGGGGTCGGTTTAATTTTGAACCTTTGCAACCATTTATCAAAATGAAGACTATTTCAAGCACGTGGTTTTCTCGAAGCTTCGTTTCTCATTTGACTTTTTTATCATGTTCTTATAATGGATCTATTTTGATGACATGAATATTTTTCTTTCTTTTAAAATTGTATCTCTCCTCGCTTTCTGCCAATCTTTGTGCATAATTTCTGTTTTGATATATATTTTCATTTTCCTGCCTTTTTACTTCGTTACCTTTTCTGCTCAATTTTACTAGAACATTTTGTATTTTTCACTCCTTCATATACGTGCTTTGCTTCCTCCTTCAATTTCGTAATGTATTTTTTACTTTTTTTTTTTTACTGGTTTCCTTCCGTTAGTAGAATGTATGTATATTAGTCGTCTTGTCCTAGCTTACCTCTCACTGTAATGTTTATCGTCTCGTTTTGACCTTTTTCTGCTTCCGGTTCCTCCTCCGTACGGACGAAATGGGAATGCATGAGACTCGATTTATGGGAATCGCACGACAAGCTCCTGAGCGAAGCCGAGGTATGAGACCATCGAGAATTTTAAAAGACTATTTCAGGGGATGCGTCGGTGGAGGGGCTGGGAAAATGAGGATTGGGAGAGACGGGGACGCGGCTTTTGGAAGGATCAGAAAGGATGGGTAAGAGAAGATGGGAGGATCGTGTAGGGAAGGATAAGGAGAGGATATCCTCGCCTGAAATGATTAGAGAGAGGATGCGACGTTCGTATAGGGTGGGGATTTGGGGAGGACGAAGGTACGTCTGGGGAAGGAAATCCCCAGGCATAGTGAGTTGGCGTATGGGAAAGACGAGGGATTTATTTTTAAGTGGAGATTTATTGTATTTTTTTGGGGGGGTGGTTTCGGGAAGTTGCTGAGGTGGGCGTAACCCGGAGAAGTTTGCATATTGCTAGTTTTGTGGAGTTTGTCATTCATCATATTATATGTTTTAATAACACCAAGTATATATATATATATATATATATATATATATATATATATATATATATATATATATATATATAAATAAATTACCATCCTTGGTCTCCTTTGGAAGAGGGTGCTGAAGGCTAAGGGAACTCTGGGTGACATTGTAAAGAAATTTGACTAAAGAAAACGGATTTGGTGAGAGAGAGAGAGAGAGAGAGAGATGCAAATCTCTTCAACTGTATGTAGGGTGTGTGTTGTGTGGTCTTGACGTGTGCCTGTGGTATAACTTGAAAGTTGTTGAATGTTTGTGAAATATATTAGGAGCCTTTTCATCAGTTTTAAAGGTCAGGTTGCTATTGCTTTATTCCTTCTGTTTTGCGATGGTTTCTTAATCGTGGTAAAATTGATTTACGAAGAGCATGGACCAACGGGCAAAGAATTTTACTTTCCTTTTCTAGCCCAGACCTGAAGAAAACAAGGATATTAAAGGAAAGTTATTAATGGGTTTAACCCTGAATGAAGATGTTATTCATGTACAGTATCTGGATAGTTAGAACGGTGGAAGAGAAACTGGAACGGAATGGAAGTATGAAAGTGAATGGAAGGTAGAGTTGAGTGTAAGAGGTTTGTTGCGATGCCGATAATTCACCTGTTTAAAAAAAATCTAATGCTTTTTAAATTTTCTGGACAGGGATTTCAATCTTGATTAGCAGTGTATAAATGAATGCGACCGTGGCTGCTGTGTTGTTTATTCTTTTGGGGTAAGCAGTCTTATTAAAAATCATGCTGGAAATACTACAGGAGAATATCCCCGAGACAATGCTTAAAAAATTTACACGAGTTTGTTGAGTTTATATAAAAAGATGATATTCCGTTACAATTCCTCTCTCTCTCTCTCTCTCTCTCTCTCTCTCTCTTGTCTGATACTGGAAGCTCTCAACTTCACAAGGCTCCAGGAAAGACTGGAACAGCCTGGAGTAAACGCGTGGGAATGCTGTAAATGTGTTTAAGAAAAGGTAGAGGAGCGTCCTGGAAAAGGGGGTGGGCCTGGAGGGGGAGGTGGGAAGGGTGACAGTAAATGTGTCGTGGGAATATGTGGATGAATTTGGCTTTAAGGTGTGATTGAAGGAAATCTGGCTTTCTGAAACGGGAAAGATGGTTTTACACAAATGAGAAAGGTCCTAACGCTCCATTTGATAAAAGGGTAAAATGTAATGCGTTAAAAGCGAGATTTAACTTTTACTTGTTATGAAATGATGGGTAAAAATAAGTATTGTTCGATTGAATTGGTGAACTGACCTGTTGAAATGTTGAAATATGCGGCTTTGAATAATCTAAATCTTTTGAATTTATTTGTGAAATAAATTGTATTTGTGGCACAAATGTTTCGGCAAAAAGAGCAAATCATGAAAAGCGTAAACCACTGAACTATTCGATGATTTGAATTATGTTCAGTAGCTCGAAATATGGACAATTATTTTACAATAAACTTCATGACTTCAGGATAATCTTGGCCAATGTTATAGATTTACAGTAATGGAAATGGTTGTTACTGAAGCTTTGTTAATGAATTGGTGTACTTGAAAGTTTTAAGTCAACTCTCGGAGCACACAAGTTCCAGTGGTTGTGTCTTGCCTCACCAGAGCGAGTCCCGCGATTGATCCCGGGCGGGGGCCCGCTGTATAGGCTATTTTTTTTAATCAGTCAATCTATACAGTGAATTATATACCTGGTAGCAAGTCTACTTTGATGATCGAAGCCTTTGTGAAGAGGAGCTTAGGGATTGCTGAAAACCAGAAAGATAAATAACACTTTTTGAGCTACGCTTTCATATGGGAAATTGGTTATGTTCCAAACACACACACACATACATACATACATACATAGATATATATATATATATATCATATATATATA
>NC_087215.1:27400406-27407906 GCF_015104395.2 Macrobrachium nipponense | reverse complement strand
TATATATATATATATATAGATATATAGATATATATATATATAGTATTATTATATATATATATTTATATATATATATGTGTGTGTGTATTATATATCTATTATATATATATATATATATATATATATATATATATATATATATTTATATATATATATTTATATATATATTATCTATATATATATAAATATATATATATATATAGTATTATATATATATAATGTGTGTGTGTGTGTATGTATATAGTACATATAACCTATAACCTTCTTAGATGGGTTGTCTCATGATGACATTTTGAAATCAGTCACTGTAGGTCATTCTTTACCCTGTCTGTGACCATTTCAGTTAACCAATAAAAATAATTGTCTCAGACATGGAAGTTGTGTATAATGGTTTGGTTGGTTCGTCAGTGTTTGTCAGCAGAATTGCACACAATTTTATTTGTGGATTTTTAAAAAAATGTGACCAAAGTTAGACTTCATTACTGGTCGCAAGCGTTTAAATGAAAAAAGTTCGCGATTGAAAAGGCAAGGGCTGAGAAGATCCCTTTTTTCGGAGTACATTGGTTCCTATAGTAGATTCACATCACCCGTGCATCTGATGTCTAGGCCCGTCCATTGCGAGCTCCATATTGGCTGTTGATAAGCTAATCACAGGGCTGGGAACTCAGTCTCTCTCGAGAGTTCACATAGGCAAGATGTATGTTCCACCTCTCCTAAGGGATACTTTTGAAAGACGTATCACTCAGGAGAGGTGGACCATACATCCTGCTTATGTTAACTCTCTCGAGAGTCTGAGAGTTTCCAGGCCTGTGATTGGCTTATCAACAGCTGATCAGGAGCGTCGTAAGGGACTGGCTAGACATCAGATGCCCGGTTGATGTGAATCTACTATAGCTCAAGGAACCAAAGCACACGTACATTTGCCTTAGCTTTTGTTGAACAACGCCAAGCAGGTTTACGTTTTTAGATCGATTTGTTTCTTGGGCTTTTTGTGGGTTAGATTGGACATCCGTGGTGGAGGTATTTATCCACTGCTTTTTAAGGAAAACTGTTTATTTACGGCCATTACAGAGCGTTATTAGCATTTAAATTTTTATGCAGTTTCGAAACTTACCGAGACGATTATTACAATAAGTTACACATTTAATTATATTGTTATTTTACACCATGGGATTTATGGCTATATAAGGACTCCGCAGGCTTTGCGTATACCATGCTTTCTTGAAAACCAACGCTACTTCGGAAATATACATTTTTCTCGAAATCCTATACTTTAAAGTGACTTTACATTTGCAGTTGTCAAGAGCGCATCTTGCAAAAACATTAAAGATTGCTTTTGGTGGAGTGTTGCCATCTACTTCACTATGAAGGTGAAGAATGCTGAGAAAATGAATGAATGAAATGAAATGCTGATTGGTACGAGTGAATCTTTTTATTGTGATAATACCTTGTTAAGGAACAGAATGGATGCAATTCGTGCGATAAAGGTGGTGAGAACTGTTACTATATGAAACTTACCTACTTTCTTCGCTTATATCAGATATATCATTCACATACTTTCATCTCTTATATTAATGTGTTTGATTCCATTGTTTTTCAATTTAAGGATATTTGGCTGAGCAGACAGAGAAAAAAGCATCTCCCTTTCCGTATAGAAAATATAATTGTTTTGGATTCCTTCAGGAAAAAAAAAATCCATTATCATCGCCTTTCCTCCCTGTCCGAACGCGACGACTGAATTTACGGGGAAAACGGGGAAAAAATGCCCCTCTTTGCAAAGCGCAATAAAGCCCCAGGACGTTGAATATGATGATGGACATGAAAGTGGAGACTGACCTTATATCCAGATTACGGGGTGGGAGGTGGGGAAAAATGCAGGGATATGCAGGGACCCCATTGGGTGGTACCGTGGGGCGTGAGCCTGATTGCCTCTTCTTTATTGGGCGAGTCACCCATTTTATGTTTGGTTCAAAATTCTGGTTGGTGGGCGCGGAGTGGGAGTGAGGAATTTCGTAATGAAGGAAATATTCCTTATTTTATTTTGTATTTTCCAGTTTAATTATCCGACTAATATGTATGTATGTATGTATACATGCATATACACACATGTATATATATATATATATATATATTTATATATATATATATATATATATATATATATATATATAATATTATATATTATATAATTTATAACTAGTACATGTATATAATAAATATGATGTTTGCGTTTGTATAAATTTCTTAGATGTTTATCGAAGAATTTTTATGTTTTCTGTGAATATATAAGTTGATTTATATTATGCCTTCCTTTAATTATTTTACATTTCATGAAAAAATCCGTATGTCAACACCTGCTTATTCATTTTATGCTTCATTAAAGCACTGTATTAAAAATTTTTTTATTTACTTTGTTCAAAAGAGTGAGAGAGAAAGCGATATTCCTTTGAGGTGGCATCAAGACGAAAGGCTAATGTCGAGTTATTTTTGACTTGAAACATATTTTTTATTTTTTAGCTTTAATGAATCTTGCTACCAGAGGCTGGCAAATACTTGGAGGAATTATTTTTCACTGGAATTTTTCGGTTTTCTATTTTATCCTTTCGCCTTTGATGGTTCCTTATTGCTGTCATCTGGCGAAGATGAAAGGATTATGGTTCTCTTTTTTTTTATCAGACTTAATGTTTGCTTATATATATATATATATATATATATATATATAATATATATATAGATATATATATATATAAATCATGTTAACTACACCACAATAATTAGCCTAGATCTGATAGAATATCAAATACCAACAACAACTAAAAAACGAATAATCAAATAACTAACCATTTATGTATCTCATAATTACAATAACATACAAACAACGTATATATATATATATATATATATATATATATATATATATATATATATATATATATATATATATTGCATTGTTTGTATGTTATTGTAATTATGAGATATATAAATGGTGAGTTATTTGATTATTCGTTTTTTAGTTGTTGTTGATATTTGATATTCTGTCAGATCTAGGCTAATTATTGTGGTGTAGTTAACATGATTTATGCCCCCAAACTCCGTTCATTGCCGACTTGCTCGCACCTTTGGATTTACTATTCTTCCTGAGATTGGAAGAACTGTTATTATTTTATACGTATCCTTATAGTAGAAGCAGTTTCTGTTATATTCAGATTTTCCGCTTATGGGTTACTCAGTCGAAAGGCATTTTAAGTAATAATTTTATTTTTTTCCATTTTCTTTATATATACGTAGATAGGTCAGTTCTCCCAGAGAAATATTCAATCCCGTCTGAAAGATTTCCCCTAACATACACAAACTCAAGAACGCCTACACAGTCAAATAAAGCACATCATTCACACCCGAGTTAAAAGGTGTTTATTCTCAAGCATGTGTTCGCAAGCACATATACAGTATTTGAGTATTTCAGAGTATATTCGCTTCAGATCAGCCGTAGAAGACTAATGCTTTACAATAACCACAAGCATTGCGGCATCTTGTTAAGTGATGCATGCCTACATGTAGATGACACCTAATCTGCTTTGTGAATAGTGTAGAGAATTTCATGTTGAACGATGCACGGTTGCATACCTGTGCTTATAAAGCCTCTCATTTAAACTTTGCTTTGCTGTGATGAATGCAACAGGCTAGGATTTAGGTCGTCTTGCTTAAGGACAATGTCAAGCACACTTCATTTTATTAAATAATCAGTTTAATCATTCATTCATATACATTCTTTAGTATTAGTAGCACTTTATGGGTAAATTTTTTGTTACTGTTCATTATACTGTATATACATTAATTTGTACATCTGTTGTAACTTTCTGTTCAACTTCATGGCGTTTTTGGGATATTTAATATGTATACTTAGCATCAACGGTAATAGCAATAACTATAACAAACACTAAAAATAATACCACCACCTTCGTAGCAATTAGGCTTGCTTTGCAAGGCAACCACCTTTCCACTGATATTCGATCTTTTAGAAAAACTGGGATAATGTTCAAATTACATATTTGCAAAATGTTGGTTCATTCAAGAAAAATTTTTTTTTTTTAACTTTTCTTACGCACGTAAACACGACTAGCTAAATCTTTGCGCGCCCACGCTCGTTTTGAAAGCATTTCTGCTGCTCAGAAGACGCATTTGCCGAACGTACTTGCATATGCAGTAGCTCCCAAAATGATTTTCAGGAATGTGAAGTTTTCGTGGAACAAGGTAACTCGAATTCAAAAAAAAAAAAAAAATAAAGAATGCAAAAAATTTAAAAAACATATCGGAGAAGGTTAAGTTGGTTTCGTGGTTCAGTTCTATGTTTTTGTGAATGCAAGATCAAACACACACACACACACACACGTTTTTTTATAGATTTGTTGCTGTGTTTTGCGTGTGTGGACATTGTAGTGTAATTGTAATATGCTGTTCTCACTTGCAAGAAGATTTGGTTTGGAAATTGGGAAGGACAGACTAATTTAGATTATTAACATTAATGATATCTGTCTTACCTACGTTCACTGAAAGAGTGAAATATTAGAAATACAGACTAATATATATATATATATATATATATATATTATATATATATACTATATATATATATATATTATATATATATATATATATATATATATATAATATATATATATATATATATATATATATATAGAGAGAGAGAGAGAGAGCGAGAGAGAGAGAGAGAGAGAGAGAGGAGAGAGAGAGGAGAAGAGATGAGAGAGAGAGGAAGGCAATCCTAACTACCATTATCAAGCGCATCATATTATTCATTATATATGCATGTGCTGTATTATACTCAAGCTTCTAATTTTACTCTTGTTATTTGAAGGTATTTGCGACAGGGACTTTGGTTAAATATTAAAATCGACATATATATTAGCTAATATCCTCATCACTGTTGAATAGATACTTTAAGCGTGTTAAGATGATCAGAATAAAAAGAAAAAGTTCCTAAGTGCTTGAAAGAGAGTGGGCCCATTGTCGTCTTTAGTCGGGTGGGGAGGGATTTGGAATTTGGGGGTGGGAGAGGGGATTTCAGGGGCGGTGGAGGGGGTGTTGTCATTGGCGGGTTAGAGGTAGCGAGCCTGAATATAATCCCGATGTAGTTTTCCATGCTGGGGGAGAGTAAAATGGCCTTTGCTGAATGATTTACAGGTCCTGTTCAGTGCAGGATTGTCACCAGTTTTATCATTTTCATTTCATTTTCTCATTTTTCCATCTAGCCATACTTTTCATTTCAGCGCTGAATGATCTTATAGGGTCCCAGCGCTTGGGCTGTGCCCTAAATTCCATAATCCATCCATAATCCATCCATCCCGATGTTTCCAAAGCACCATAGCCCTTAAGTGAGGATTTCGTAAGGGCGAGACTAGTTTAAAGCAAGTTTAGAGGCGAATCTGCTCTGAGCTCCTTGGAATTTGAGCCCTTCGTAAAGATGCAATAGGGGTGAAATTTCTTCCCAAAAGTCTCCATCACGTCAATATTTTTTTTTCCCGCCATGCATATTAATGCACAGGTAGCATCAGCGGCAGCCACCGCCTGCCTGAAAACTGCATCAACATTGATGCGTGGTTGTGGCCATGAAGCTTTTTGATGCCTTAGATTTCTTTTATGATGCTTCGAAGTGCTGGTTGATGCTTATTGGCATCGCGAGGGATGGGAAGTGATTGACGTCAGCTTAATGAAAAGGAAAAAATAAGGAGGCAGAATTTTACGAAAATTGACGTCTTAAATCCGATCTTCAGAAGACTCTCTCTCCTCTCTCTCTCTCTCTCTCTCTCTCTCTCTCTCTCAGTGAAAAGGAAAAAATAAAAAGGCAAAATTTTAAGGAAAATTCACGTCCTAGAAGACACACTCGCTCTCTCTCTTAATGAAATTGAAAAAGTAAAAAGGCAAAATTTAACGAAAAATTTCATTTCCTCTCTCGTCATTCCTCTCTCTCTGATCTCTCTCTTCTCCTCCTCTCTAACTCAAAATCTCTCTCTCTCTCGTGAAAAGGAAAAAATAAGAAGGCAAAATTTTAGGAAATTTACGTCCTAGAAGGGACACACTCGCTCTCTCTCTTAATGAAATTGAAAAAGTAAAAAGGCAAAATTTAACGAAAATTTACGTCAGTCTCTCTCTCTCTCTCTCTCTCTCTCTCTCTCTCTCTCTCTCTCTCTCTCTCTCAAAAATAGTCAAGACGACATACTCCCGGCCTCTAGTTTCAACCATTTTCTCTTAATGTAATCTCCAGTAATTACGGGTCAGCAACTTCCGGTGCGCGTAGGCGGCGATGAGGTGGTGTGATGAATTTTAAAATGTGATGAGTTTAAAAATTATGTGATGAATTTAAAAATGATGTGATGAATTTAGAAATAGCCCGATTTAGTGTGTGGATTCAGCCGGGGTGTTTTTGATTTTTTAATAACGCTGATGTCGTTACGTTGGCCGTTAATATTTATTCCGTGTAATGACTGAGTGGCTAATGCTATTACACGGACTGCAATCATTTCTGACTCTGATAATCTTGAGAGAGAGAGAGAGAGAGAGAGAGAGAGAGAGAGAGAGAGAGAGAGAGAGAGAGAGTCTTCTAAAGAGAGGAACTGACGTAAATTTTCATCAATTTTTGCAATTTTATTTTTTGAAATTAGAGAGAGAGAGAGAGAGAGAGAGAGCGCCAGCCGAGATCGCTATTGGATGTGTTATCAGTACTGCAGATTGTAATCAACCTTGAAAAACCGAAAACCTATTAATAAAAACTAAGATGTAAATTGCAATTAGTGTTTGAAACTAATTACGAGGACTTGTCTGGTAATTGAGAGAGAGAGAGAGAGAGAGAGATGTTAAGACATTTAGTAGATGCGTATTTTTGTCTTAACTTTAGTAGATGCGTATTTTTGTAAGTACGGCATATTGTATTTCTCTTCTGCGTTACTTTTAATTATTTGGAATTAGTTACGAGAATCTGTCAGGTATCTGAGAGAGAGAGAGAGAGAGAGAGAGAGAGAGAGAGAGAGAGAGAGAGAGAGAGAACACCAGGCCAAAGTTCAATTCGGGTGAAAGGCTCCTAACATAATGGCAATGGTGTTGAAAGTTGACAGCAGTATTAAGCACACTTGATTATTTCGCCCACTTCATTAGCCTGGACTGTGTCCCTCCCTCGATCTATTGTTTTTGGTCCCAGGCGGATGTTTTGGTGAATAGCTATTATTTTTGCTCCGAGTGGATGTTTTGTTTGAGAGGTATTCCTTTTGGTTCAAGAGGGGGGCGTTTTGTTTGTGGGGGGAGGGGAATGTTTTGGTCGAGAGCTATTGTTTCTTGTCCCAGGCTGATGTTTTGGTACCGAGCTACTGGTTTTTTTTTCTTTTTTTTTTAGCTGTTTTTTTTTTTTTTTTTTTTTTTTTTTTTTTTTTACTTAAGAGTTATTGGCATCTAATCCAAGGCTGATATTTTGGCCCAGAACTGTTTCTT
>NC_087215.1:27385406-27395406 GCF_015104395.2 Macrobrachium nipponense | reverse complement strand
TTGTGCGTAATTAAGGGGCCCTTTTTCATGTGATTTAATTTTGTAGTAAGTTGAAGTTTACCATTTCACACGGAGATATTTAATGCAAGAAAAGAGAAAAATGTTGAATATTGTGCGAAATTTTTTGAAATTTATGGTGTAGATTCCGAGACAGGCAGATCCTTTCCAAAATAATGTTGAAAGTTTATAAGATATGGAAGAGAATGCTTATATGTGTATATATATATATATATATACATATATATATATATATATATATATATATATATATATATATATATATATATATAGTGTGTGTGTGTATTATATAGTATATATCTATATATACACATGGAACACTGGACATATATAAGCGTATATATAGTATATATATATATTATATGATTATATTATACTATATACATATATATAATTATTATAATTATATATATATTATAATATATATCTATATATTATATATATACTATAATATATATATAATTATATAATATGATACATACATGTACATGGAACACTGGAGAAGGGAGTTATAGATTAGGGAAGAGAATGATATGAAAGTTTTTATATATATATATATATATATATAATTATATATATATATATATATATATATATATATATATATATATATATATATATATATATTATATAAATATATATAATATATTATAATATATATATATATATATATAGATATAATATATAGATATATGAGTGTGTGTGTACATACATTCGCATAAATAACTATACGTACATATACATGCACATATACACATACACTCACTGGGTTCATATACTACTATTTATAATCAGTAAAGGTATACAGTTATGGAATGTAATGGAAGAATTCGCTCGGAAAGTAAAACCACTCTGAACAAAGTATCACTGCACTATGGGTATCCGCGTCTCTTATTGTAAGAGGATGAAGGCAATACCCATTAGTCACTGGTGGAAATAGGATTGAGTGTTGTGTCCCCATTTGACCTTTACTTCATAATTTGTTTTTCACTTTTAAATCTTAAGTTCGAGGTTTCCTTATGAAAATGTGACCTTTATAGTGGTTTAATTGTCAGTATTGTTATACCCCATTATATATGTAATTACGCACACATACTTTTATAATATATATATATATATATATATATATATATATATATATATATATATATATATATATATATATATATATATATATACACACGCCATTTTAGTATGAGGGTTGCTATTTAGTGATTTTTCAGCAGTTTTTATTGTGAATGATGTTGCTAGCCACCTTCAGTCTCAGCTTGAACCACAAATCAGGTACACAGATACAGACATATGTACACCGTTGTGCATACACAGACGCACGAACACACAATACCACAGGAAAATGATAGGCAGAAATCCAAGCGCTTTCGTCTTTACTAAGATGAAATGTCTTAGTAAAGACGAAAGCGCTTGGATATCTGCCTATCATTATCCTGTGGTATTCGCTTATTTAATGAAGTCACGTGGATCTACTGTGATTTTTTAAGCATCATTACACACACACACACACACACACACAGCACATCATAATATATATATATATATATATATATATATATATATATATAAATGGCCCAAAATAATGGGAGCTATTCAACCAAGCCATCGTGATTATGACATGTGTCTTCCTTTCTGTCTTTCACAGTCCCAAAATACTGCTGACCTAAGTCGAAAGCTTTTCCTTTTGAAGGCTTCAGCATCGTTTTGTCAGTCCTTGTCTTGTCGAAAGCTTCAAAGCCTTGTGGCTTCGTCATTATTTTGATAATATCCTGCTTTCTTCGTCGGTGTTTGTCCCGTCATGCCCGGCATAAATTTTTTTCTTGTGTTGCTTGCAAGCGTTTAATACGAACACTCATCACTTTAAGTCATCCGAAGTCCTGGTTTTAGAGGCGGCCTAAAAATTATGGTCCAAGTGTTATTAATTTACGGTCGGAACTCTGGCATTACGGCTCGGAAACATTTGATTAATTTTGAGTTATAATCGGGACAATTCATTCTACATAAAGTCTCGCCCGAGATTCTGAGAGGAGAGCCAGGTCGCGTGACGTCACAAACGCAAACTTCCTTTCTTCTTTTAAACCATCATCAGAATTGCCCGATCGAAACCTCACCTCCGGCCGGACGTTGGCGCAGAATTTCGTGTTGTCGGCGAATTCATAATATGGTTGGCGAAATCGTAATCGCTCTCCCTTCAAATAATTCTGACTAAACTACACCGATATTCAAATTTCCGTCGAGACCGGGAGAGCTTTCAAGGTCTCGGTTTCCTTTGTTCGTCCAGGATAACGGTTTCCATTATGTTGTGATTTACCCGCTGCCCTGGATGCCTGTGTACGATGATTTCCCCCGGCGTTGGGGGTTCGTTCCCGAGGTGGAGCTCGAGAAGCTGAAGATGTGAAGAATAAGAGAGAGAGAGAGAGAGAGAGAGAGAGAGAGAGAGAGAGAGAGAGTCATCAAAGTAAACAGATGTGGTATTTGTAATAGTCTTGGTTTTAGAAAACAGCAACATGTTTTCCAGTTGCTGTAAGGTCTTGAATGACATTTATATACGATTGTATATGTATATCAGTATATATATATATATATATATATATATATATATATATATATATATATATATATAATGCGTGTGTGTGTGTGTGTGTATGAGAGTGTGTGTGTGTGTGTAGTGTGAGAGAGAGAGAGAGAGAGAGAGAGAGAGAGGGCGGTGGATGGAGGGTGAGTGACTAACTGTATCTTGATTTATTCCCAGCCATAGTATGTGATACTCTCAAGCCATTAAATGCCGAGTTTTAAAAGATCGAATCTAATCATTGACAGAAAAAAATAGTAATGTCAAATAGATAAAGAAATCCGCATGAAGGCTTTCAGATTTAATTATTTATGTATCAGTATTGGATGATTTATATTTTCCCGAAAGATTCATCTTCATTTGAAGGTAGGATGCTGTGTGTATGTATTTGCGTTTGTGTATGTACGTCTCTGTCGTGATGCCATGTGCATATGTGTGCACTCTTCCCTCTTGTGTACTATTGTATCGGCGTCTTGGTTTTTCTGCATTGCAGGAAAGAAGACGAAAAGCTATTAACATTATGACCCAGTCGTTGACCTCCTCCACTTTTGGTTGCTTTTATGTCCTGTCGGGATGGCCCTGGCAACCCCCCAACCCCCCAAACGAAGGCATCTAATTTACTCTTAACCTGCGGCTCTAAAGAGCTGATCTAACGACGTACTGAGGTGGGATTCAGGTGTCATTGCCTTGAAATTAGGGATTGGGAGTTAGGAGACTGAGATGATATACCGAGAGAGAGAGAGAGAGAGAGAGAGAGAGAGAGAGAGAGAGAGAGGCACACAAAATAATTGGAAAGACTGAACAATTCATAACATATGGTTTGAAAACCACTTCCTTTTAAGTCAAGAGAGAGAGAGAGAGAGAGAGAGAGAGAGAGAGAGAGAGAGAGAGAGAGAGAGAGAGAGAGAGAGAGAGGTATCCCAGAAATGACAGTGCTAAGGTGGGATTCAGGTGTCATTGCCTTGAAATTAGGGATTGGGAGTTAGGAGACTGAGATTATATACGGAGAGAGAGAGAGAGAGAGAGAGAGATAGGTGGGCGGGGGGGGGGGGTGGGGGGGGGGGGGGGGGGGGGGGGGGGGGGGGGGGATATGTCAGCATGGGCCCCTTCCCTAATGGCCATTTCGTGAATGTGGTGAGGAGAGGTGTGAAAGAAACTAGCAGGTCTAGTGTAGATTTAGGAATCAACAGAGACGCAGATGAGAGAAAGAGTGGATAGAGAGGAATGTTAAATCCACGAGAATTTCATCCATGAGTTGTCGTTGTGACTTTACTTTTTCTCTGTATACTGAAAAAGATGCCACATACTTGTCCCTATATTCTGAAAACAATTTTTTCTATGCTGAAAAAGGACAGACTTTTTCTATTCAGAGAGAGAAAAAAATCGAAAACCTTCTATTCCCTTTACTAAAAAAAAAAAATAAAAGTCAGAGAGACTTTTCCTCAGCCAGATGAAGTAAGTTTGGAAATTTCCTCTGTTCACAGAGAACGGTCATAGAATTATTATTAGCTGCATAGTGAGGAAGGCCAGAGACTTGTTCTTTGTTTACTAAAAACAAGTGCTAGAAACTGAAATATATCATTAACTGCTATTTGTATCTATAGTGAAAAAGAAGGCCAGAGTTTTTTTTATTGAAAAGATGAAAGGTTCATTTCTCTATATATCGAGAAAGAACGTGGGAGACTTATTTTTTGTGGGACACTTATGAAACTTATTTTTTTGTTATTATCAAAAAGGCCAGCTACTTTTTCTGTTTTCTGTATAACTGTAAAGTCCCTGCTGTTGATAAAAGTAAGATAATATATATATAATAATTAGTAAGGGATGAAAATTGTTGAAGATAATGCTGCGAAGAGAAGATAGTAATGGATGTAGTTGTTATCGATATAATTGATGAAGAACGGATTCGGAGGTTTTTCTAAAATTTTGAGATTATAGTCATGCCAAGAATAATCCTTTTTGTTATTCCAATCATAAGTGACTGTAGGGATTGCCGCTCTATTTGCTGACTTACGTAGTGAACAGGCTCTGCAACAGTGACGTATATCAGTGCCTTTAATGGTACAAAGATTAACAGTCTGAAGTGTTGTGAGAAAAGGCTCGGCTCTTTACTATAGGATAGTTTTGCATAATTTTTTTTTGTATATCCACAGTGAAAAATGGCTTGGTGGTGCTTTATATATGCCAACATCCCATGTGTGTTAAACGGAAGTTGATCATTTATTTCCTTTGAAGTGTACCGCCTCCCCCTTGCAAGCTTTTGTGAAGGATTCCTAACATATTACGTTTAGTAGGTCAAGTTAAGTCTGGATTTTTTTTTATCACGACTGCAAGTCGTTTATTGTTATCACAATACAGTCTTAACATTTTTTGGTTTCGCAGGCGTTTACGCAGGGGAGAGAGAGAGAGAGAGAGAGAGAGAGAGAGAGAGAGAGAGAGAGAGAGAGAGAGAGAGATTTATAGGCGTATTCTGAGCGAAAAAGTTAATCACAGGAACGACCTACCACAAATGAGAGAGAGAGAGAGAGAGAGAGAGAGAGAGAGAGAGAGACTGTATTTCGTGTATTCTCGTCCTCTTTACTGGCAATTAAACACAGATATTCTTAAAATTTCTGTTTGTCTTCATTCTTAGGTGGTTAATATTTTTGAGAGAGTTCTTGTTTTTCCATTGAAATTTAGTTGCTAGTTAAATTTGACATTATATCAACAACTTTTTGTTGCTATTACTTCCGCTGATGTTACTGCTACTGCTGTTACCGCCCTACCTATCATATCCGCGCCATTCTGACCTGGATCATAAATATGAGTTTTTCCATTTCTTCTTAATATCCGGGACGTCGTATTTAGTCGTTGGTGGGATAAAATATTCCCTCATATTGGATCCGAAAATTTTTGAGAAAATCGTATTTTCTCCGTTATTGCAACGGATAAATTTAGCTATGAATATTTATTCTCGAATAAGGATTGCGTTCTCTCTCTCTCTCTCTCTCTCTCTCTCTCTCTCTCTCTCTCTCTATATATAATTATATATTAAATATTATATATATATATATATATTTTTTAATATATATAATATAAAAATTATTATATTATATATATATATATATATATATATATATATATATATATTATGTATAAGTCATATCACATTACCGTGATTCATATACATACATCGAGCTACAATGTCCTTTAAGGACATTGTAGCTCGATGTATATATATATAATATATATATATATATATATATATATATATATATATATATAGATATATAGATATATTATATAATATATATATATTATATATATATATATTATATATATAATATTTGCCATTGTATAGTGTGTGTAATTAAAGTCAAAATCATCATATTTAAATACATAAACA
The DNA here is from genome assembly GCF_015104395.2 of Macrobrachium nipponense. NCBI lineage: Eukaryota > Metazoa > Arthropoda > Malacostraca > Decapoda > Palaemonidae > Macrobrachium > Macrobrachium nipponense. Next base: position 27,389,419 of record NC_087215.1, on the reverse strand, counting down.
AGGTGATTTGTGTTGACGAATTGTTAATTTTCTTATTAGACAGACAGAAAAACCCAATTAAAGTTTATCCATACCTCAAAGAGTAAATAACACGGGTATCCTTCGGGTAAGACTTTTCAGAATCTAAATTTTATTTTTTCCTTTAAGATTCTGAGGCCGATGGCTCAGAACCGATGATGTTAAGTAAGAAACATTTCTTAAGTCAGAGATACAAATTATTTCCAAACAAACATTCCTGTTAGTGACGTTTAAGAAACCTTTCTTGACCTTCGCATGAAAAAATCGTTCCTCTACGAACATAGCCGTAATTGTTTACTCATTTTATGACGCAGCGTTGGAAATGTTTTCCTTGAACAACGGTCCTCACTCAGATGTATTACACGTGTTTACATTGTTTACTTAACGAAAAACGTTTCCGTTCAAGCAAGTTCTTGATGTGTTTTCTAATAATTTTTTTTGATGTTCCCATGGAATTAAAAGACACGGTTTACAGGCAGTCAAGCAGTAAACATTGTCGAACGTTTCCTATACAAACATTGCCAAACCTCCAGCAGACAAACGTTTACTAATTTCCTTCTAACATTTGGAAGGACCAGAGATTGAAGGTATTTCGAATAAGGCTTCAGAGATGTATGTAATTTCATTCATGTTTTAAATCAGGATTTGCTATTTTATCCATCGTGAACAAAATTTGTTCAGTGCATTTAAGTCTTATGCTCTTGTGTAACATATGCTGCATTATCATAATTTTCATGATAAATATATTTAAGTGACGCTATATAGTATATATTTAGGTGAGTACATATATCAGGACAATAATTGCCCATGTATCTTTAGAACAACAGAAACACTTCATTACCCTGATGAACGACTTGAGAAATTCATTAAAACCCTAACAATACGTTTCTAGACCTTTCCTCTCTCCTCTCCAGTTCCAAAGGACGTTCGTATGTAAAGTTTGCTATTGATTACGCCTGCAGACATTTGTGTTAATAATATCTCATTAGTTTTAATTACTGTGACATACGCACGACACAGACAAACTTCCCGACGCACAAATTAGCGCCTAAAATATCGCATTATTGGGGCAGGTTTCGTTGCAATTAGTGTGTTCTCGGAAAGGAAGAGTTTATGCAGATGCAGTCCATATATATATATATATATACATATATATATATATTATTTTATATATATGTATGTATGTATGTATATATATATATACATATATATATAAAGAGATAGTTATAAATAATTATTATTAGGAGTGGGAGCATAAATATTTCTTTATTTTTAATGTATAAAATATGTATAAAAGTAATTCGTCTCATTTATTTTCACAGGTACAGTACCCGTATATTCCCTTGGAGAGCGTTGGTGACATTCTATTATTTTTATATGTATACTACTGGGTACAGGTCACATTTATCACATGTTAGCATTATGATGACCAACACTGATCTCATTAACTTTCTTATATTTGGCTGTTTTTCACACACGTAACTCTCGTTTTCGAAAGCCCTTGTATATTTGAAGCTTTGTGTATGCGCTTGTTTGCGTTAAGTATGCGTTTGCGTGTTTGTATTACACTTGTGTGTATGTTTTCGTGATCTGTCAGCTTATTTTCAAGTAGTTTTATTATTACCCTTGACTCACCTTCCTTCTTAATGAGCACCATATTCTTTGGAAGCTTGAATTCCAACTAAGTATACGCGTAAGCATGCGTATATCCTTTTCGTGTGAATGTTTGTATACATATAGGTATGTAATTATGTGGGTTGGGGCGGTGGGGCGTGTGTGTGTGTGTGTGTGTTTGTGTGTGTGTAACTGATTTCTGTGAAGGGGGTTTTGAAACCTTACGCATTTTCGCACTTACGTTCATGATTTAGCGTATAAGTATGTATTCGTGTCAGCGTGCATCTCTTATTTACCAATAAAGGTGGATAAAATTGCTGTTAAAGTATTATTATCGTTTCTGATAGACACCATCTCTGTTCATTATATAGCGTTATTTTACGGAGGAGGCTAGTTGAGAAACTTGACAGATTTTTTTTTATGATTTTCTCCTAAACCGAGCTTTTGATAATGCAAAATTATCCATTTTTATTTTGGTTTTGTTTTCATTCATTTTGTAAATGTTGATAGTGTAATGCATAATCATGTTTTGCTTTGCCAAGAAAGTGAATACTTGGCAGGCCAGTTTTACGTCTGTGTATACATAAATGAGAAGCTTTTTATAGGGTAGTATGTAAATATATACACGTATGTTTGCGTCGTTGTATTTATGTCAGTAAAGTGGAAGAATCCCTTGTTTCCAGGTGAGTTTAGTCTGACCTCATTAAACCTATTTGACGATGCGTATTGCTTCTCGTTGGTCGCGGTTCGCTGGACTTAGTGTCTGCTACGCTCTGTCTGGGAATTTCCTTCGTGGCCTCTATTCTGTGTATGCTGCCTTTTGTCTGCGACTGCTTATTTTTTTTTTTTCTCCGGGTTTCTCACTTTTTTTTTTTTTTTTCACGGAGGGCGATGTTTTGGTATTAAATCTTTGACTTATTATTTGATTGTGATTTATTATTTAGTGATCTTTGAAATAGTGTGTGTTATATCTCGTAATGCCAGCAATTATAATGTGAATTCAGTTTGCTCAATTAACATATTTTTTATACATCATATGATATATATAGATATTATACATATATATATATATAGAATATATATATAATATATATATATATATATATATATATATATATATATATATATACACACATATATACACAGTATATATATGTATATGTATATATATGTGTCTGTCTGTCTGTCTGTCTGTCTCTGTCTCTGTCTGTCTGTGTATTTTACCATTTGCCTTTACTCATGAATGGGGTTGGCTTCTGTAATTATGTTTTACGTTGTCAGCAAGTCTTTGTGGGTGATAATGCTAACCCCTTGCTCATTTCACCCCGTTCTGGCTTCCTTGGAATTATTACTGTTGTTGTTATTATTATTTAGTTATTATTCATTAGTTTTTTTTTTTTTTTTTTTGTTAATTCACAGTCTAAACTTATCCTATTCGACTGGGTGGTTTTTATAGTATGTAGTTCCGAGTTGCATCCTGCCTCTTCAGGAGTCAATCACTTTTTTTCCATGTGCGCCGTTTCTAGTAGCACGCACTTCTGCATGAGTCCTGGAGCTACTTCAGCATCTAGTTTTTCCAGGCTCCTTTCCAGGGATCTTGGGTGTGCCTAGTGATATGGGTACAATTTCCACTGGCATACCCCATATCCTCCTTATTTCTATTTTCAGGTCTTGAGACATCAATTTTTTCTCTTTCTTTCAAATCTATTCTGGTGTCCCATGGTACTGCGACATCAATGATTGATACTTTCTTCTTGATTTTGTCAATCAACGTCACGTCTGGTCTGTTGGTACGTGTCACCCTATCCGTTCTGATAACTATTATTATTATTATTATTATTATTATTACGGAACCGTCCTTTCTACTCTTCATTGTGACTGATGAAGGAGACGTCCGTATTATGTCGCAGGTTAATCGGAAATTGATGAGTCGGGTCGTTCAAATCGAGATTGATGAGTCCCGAGTCATCTCTGATATGATTGATGCTTGTTTAATTGCGATAACATTGATGTATTATATTGAGATTGAGAGAGAGAGAGAGAGAGAGAGAGAGAGAGAGAGAGAGAGAGAGAGAGAGAGAGAGAGATTGTTGCCGTCTCTATTTGGCAGAACTTCAGTTTTAAAATTAATGCCATAAACGATGTAGAGAATAGTTCATAGGTCAGTGTTGTGCGTGGAAAGTAATGGCTTGCTATTTTCAATTTCCTGTGCGGGGAATATAATATAAAATAATATAAATGTAAAATAATAACTTTATTGGAAGAAAATGCGGTACGTTGGAGGGGATGATGTTGATATTCATTATTTATAGACGTGGGCAAAAAAAAAAAGAACATAGAATATATATATATAGATATATCTATATATATATATATATATA
>NC_087215.1:27372906-27380406 GCF_015104395.2 Macrobrachium nipponense | reverse complement strand
TTATGGTTACTAAAACTGGCATCACAACATCACGGTTATTGACGCTGTAAGAGAGAGAGAGAGAGAGAGAGAGAGAGAGAGAGAGAGAGAGAGATGAACGAGCCGGTGTAATTGAGAGGAAAATTGCCGCAGCAAATTGAGATCCATCGCGATTCATCAACTCTTCATGGGCGAGAGTCTTCAAAGGAAGATTGGATAACCACGAGCTGATAATTCCTTTGGCTGAGTTATCCGTGTGCGTTCATGGTTAATATCCAAAGAACGTTTTTTGGTTTATTTATTAACCTGAAAATGAATTCAGCCATTTTTCATAGATATCTTCTGTGGAATTATTTTGGAAAATTTAAAGAATCAATTCTACTGTTTTTATGAATAATTTCCCAGGATAATTTTTCTGGAATGCTTTTGAGAATCTCAGAATCGATTCATCCATTATTTATCCATGGATAATCACTTGCGGAATTCGTTTGAGTAACCTTAAATTGGATTTTTCAGGAATTATTTGATAAACCTTAAGTTTTAATTATCTGTTGTTGTTATGCTGGATAACTTCTCAGGAATTCTGTTGGGAAAACTTAGATTGTTATTACCCATTTTTTTTATTAGTAATTTCTCGGGAATATTTTGGGGACCCAAAAATTTTATTCTAGAAATTCATTTTCCAAATATTTTTCGTTGAATAATTTCTCAGGAATTCTTTTGGGAAACCCAAGATGGGATATTATCATTACATTTTTTCCTCAGTAATTTCTTCTTAAATCTGTTGGGAAATTAAAGATTGGATTTAGCCATTTTTTCCTTGGTAATTTCTCAGGTATCCTTTTGGGAATCCTAAGATTCTTATTATTCATTTTTACCTGGATAGTTACTCGGGAATTCTTTTGGGAACCTAAGATTGGATTTATCCTTTTTTTCCTCGTTAGTTTCCCTGGAATCCTTTGGGAAATCCAAGATAGGCTTTATCCATTGTTTCCGGAGTAATTTCTCTAAGTGTTTTTTGGGGAAACCTGAGATTTGATATCCCAATTTTTCCTCAGCAATTTCTCAGAATGATTTGGGGGAAGCTGTAGCTTGGAGTTAGCTGTTAATTTTTGCTGGGTTATATTCTTTTAAGGCATTGGGTAACTTAAGAAAAGATATCTGTTAATTATTGCAGGACATTAGATAACGTTAGTGTTCGTTATCGCATGTTTTCATGGATGAATCCAAGGAATTCATTAGTGAAAATTCATAACCATGAAGGGATGCCTTTGGAATTGAATAATTTATGTGAAATCGTGTGTAAGTGTTTGCAGATCTTCAAGGATATTAGATAACTGAAGAATTTAGTGTACGTTTCTGTCCATGAATAGTTCAGAATGAATACTTTTGAGGAAACTGGATAACCTTTCGTAGAAAACCTTTAGTTCAGTCATCCATTTTGCACTTGAGTTATTTTAGAGAAGTCGTTTCTGGAATCATCGTACTGGAAGTTTTCTTTGTGCGTGCTCTGAATTTTTATGAATATTAATTATTCAAAAACATCTTCATTAATTTTTTAAAAGTGAATTGTAGATATTAATTTTTAAGTGAATTATACATTTTGAGAAATTATTTATTTTATTTTATTTTATTTTATTACATAGTTTTTGCGGTTTTGGTTCAAGGGGAAATTTTTTTTCAGGCTTTTATATGTGAGATTTATAATTATTTTCACAGTTGCATGCGTTTTGTGGTTACAGATCAGTTTTTAAAAATTGAATTAAAGTTTTCTGCAATCTCCCCTCAGAAAATTATTCTTGAGGAAAACATTTTTTCAGTATTGAGAGAGAGAGAGAGAGAGAGAGAGAGAGAGAGAGAGAGAGAGAGAGAGAGAGAGAGAGAGAGAGAGAGAGATTCTCAAAAGATATTCTTTCTGCGAAAGAAATATATTTCTGGAATGTCGGTCTTTCATCTGTTTGGATTTTTCTATTTCTTAGAATTTGTTTTTCAAATGGAAGCAAATATAGTTGCAAATTTTAACAGAGGAGAAATCAAGATAAAAGAATAATTTTCCAACTAATTTTTTTATTTTCTTGTATCTGGTTTTCTCGCCGGAATATGTATTTGCTTTTGAATTTTCTAAAAAGTTAGGCTTCATATATTTTTTATTTCGATTTTTGGTTAGGATTTTACCCGGCCGTATTTGGAATACTTTCAAGTTTTCATATGAAATAGGAGAGTTTTAGTTTGAAAAGGGAAGGGGTTTACTATATATATATATTATATATATATATATATATATATATATATATATATATATATATATAATATATATATATATACACCATATATAATATATATATATATATATATATATATATATATATATATATTAATATATAGTATATATTTACATACATACATACATACATACATGGATGTGTGTGTGTATGTTGTAGGTTTGTATGTCTTAAATGTATGTGTCAAGCGTTACGTACAGTGTATGTTTTAAATTTCTCTCACGCTCTTTATTTCAACTTGTCTGTGTTATAGTATATATTTTATTTTTTTACTAACATATGCCTCTCACTAATTTTATCTTTTCTGCATATATGTTGAGAGAAATCTCTCTCTCTCTCTCTCCTCTCTCTCTCTCTCTCTCTCTCTCATCTCTCTCTCTCTCTATCTCTCTCTCCTCTCTCTCATTACCATTGTGCTGACTTTGGGATATCTTTTGCAGCTCGTTATCTTGTTCTGACCAACATTCCTCTGGTTTTCATTTCTTCTCCAGGACGATTACACATCAGGAATCGCTTTCCCGTGAAGAATAAACTCTCAGTACAATGTCTTTGTGAATTGCTTGCTGCAGGGGCCGAGGGCGGCATTTATTAGTGCTTTCTATGTTGTTTGTCATTATTGGGTTTGCCCGGTTGCCTCATTGAGAAAGGTAGATAAGCTAGTGTAATAAAACAAACCTTACCTTTGTATATATTTATATATATATATATATATATAGATATCTAATATATATATATATATATATATATATATATATATAGTATATATATATATATATATATATATATAAAGGTATAAGCCACGAAGGAAAAATAAACAACGGAGGGTCTGCAAGATCTTTCGACGTTCAAATGTCCTTTATCAGCAGATAAACTGACTTACATGAGGAATTGACAGTACAGGAAAGCTCGTATAACTGACAGATAGGGATTATAAGGAGATTAGTACCTAGAATCCGGCACACCGGGTGGAAAGAGTAACCTTTCCAAACAAGATAAACATACATATATATATATATATATATATATATATATATCATATATATATATATATATATATATATATATATATATTATAATTATGTTTGTATATATATACATGGGTATATATTTAATGTATGTATTTATGGTCATTAGCAGACTTCTCTGGGAGGGCTATCCTTTCGCGTCATACTGATGAATTGAGTGTCCTAACTACTGTCGTGTGTGTGTGTGTCGTGTGTGTGTGTGTGGAGAGAGAGAGAGAGAGAGAGAGAGAGAGAGAGAGGAGAGAGAGAGAGAGTTGATGTAAAAATCGAAATCAAAGTTAGGAAGTAGAGGGCGCAGATGATCCCCTAAAAGTACGAAAGAGTTCATCCCCTTGAAGTGACCACCTGCTTAGCTGCCATCTTACGCCATAAAACAGTTACGCACACGCAACACACACACACACACCACACACAGAGAGAGAGAGAGAGAGAGAGAGAGAGAGAGAGAATGATTTTATTGTTAATAAAAATGAAATATATCTGGACCGAAGTTGTATGTCTACATTAATGCAAATAAGGGTAATATTTTAATTAATAAATATTCTTAGTTTTCTTGTCATTTTACTTTCAATTTTATTTTCAATGAAATGTCTTAGGTAAGATTCGAGGATTTTTTTTATAGCTTTTATTGTGAAGGACATTTTGTACAAATAATTTAGTTTTTCTGTAAATGCCCTCTAATATTTTTTCATCTTGAATTTTATTTATATATTTATTTATATGTTTATGTAAACTACGTTCTTCATGGCCCCTGGTGTCAGCGTGCACTAATGACATTGGTTTAAAAAAATTTGTTTTTCTTTTTTTTTTAGTACTTCATTCTGTGCCATTTCCGAAACACAATATCTCTTCTCAGCTAATGAGTTTTTACTGAAATGAGAGAGAGAGAGAGAGAGAGAGAGAGAGAGAGAGAGAGAGAGAGAGAGAGAGAGAGAGAGGGGGGGGATCATTCACAGTAGAGAACATTAGTTTTTGGGTCACAAAAAGAGGCGGGGGGGGGGGACTATTGTAAATCTTCACCCCCTCTTTTTCTAGTTTGTGACGTAATAAATGACGTCATTGATTTCGCGGAAGTGGATGTTCCATTGTGTAGGTGGGAGGTGATGGGGAGTTTTGAAATAAAGGACTTTTTATTATTGCTTATGAGGTATGTAGAGAGAGAGAGAGAGAGAGAGAGAGAGAGAGAGAGAGAGAGAGAGAGAGAGAGAGAAGAGAAATGTGATTGGGGGGAGGTATCCACTCTTCTTGAGAAATAATAATGTAAATAATAATAATATATAGTTGCATTAGGTAGAAAAATCTTGCAAAATAATTCCACTGTCCTACCTTTGTCCAGACATCAGGTACATTATTAATGCACTATTTCATTTTTAATACATTATATCATCAAAATGGAATTATTATCATTGTTATTTTTGAATAATGGTCATTCACCTACAGTTTTATATTTCTTTTTCAATTGAGCCCACAGAGAGAGAGAGAGTTAGAGAGAGAGAAAAGGAGAAGGAGATTTTTTTTTTTTTTTCATTATGAGCACGAGAGAGAGAGAGAGAGAGAGAGAGAGAGAGAGAGTCTTCATTCAAAATGGAATTATCATCATTATTGTTATTGAATCCTTTGGTCACATTCACCTACAGTTTATATTTCTTTTCATTATTGAGCCACAAAGAAGAGAGAGAGAGAGAGAGAGAGAGAGAGAGAGAGAGAGAGAGAGAGAGAGAGAGAGAGAGAGAGAGAGTCTTCATTCAAAATGGAATTATTATCATTATTGTTATTGAATCCTTTGGTCACATTCACCTACAGTTTATATTTCTTTTCATTATTGAGTACAAGATCATTTAGATTGAAGGAGAAGAGATAGAGAGAGCGAGAGGATGAGAGACCGATGAGAGATGAGAGAGAGAGACGAGAGAGAGAGAGAGTCTTCATTCACATGGCGACAGTCGTTTTGGGGCTCCGTAGAGGTAGATTCTATAGTAAATCTTCGCCTCCATTTTTTTTCACTTTTGTGACATATATGACGTCATCAGTTTCGTGGAAGAGGGTGATTTGCAATATAGGGGGAAGAAAATATATATATATATATATATATATATAGATATATATATATATATATTAATATAATATACTTTATTTATATAAATGATAGATATTTAAAAATTTATAAATATAAAAAAATCCATGTACACTTACGTCATTGTTGAATTTTTCACAATTCTAATAACTCGTGTGATTTTTAAATGTTTTATTATTATTATTATTATTATTATTATTATTATTATTATTATTATTATTATTATTATTATTATTATTATTATTATTCATTATTATTATTATTATTATTATTAATTTGTTTTTTACTCATTACGGTTCTTGATTTATTTAGTACAAAAGCGAGGTGTATTTAATTATATTAAAGTAGTTTGCATTCTTTTTGGTTTCTAGTAATCCATGCAACGTATCCATATGATTGTGGTTATTTTTATTCTCTTAATGTTTTACACACTGATGGACCATTGACCTGGAAGTCTTATACATTCAGTGGTGGGGGACAGTGAAGACTAATCTGTTTACACGTTTGTTTTTGTAAATGGATTGATTACTTATATTTTTTCTAGATTTACATTATGGACATCGCCATAAACATGGCATACATGTGCATTGTGTGTAAGAATGTTTTCATATTAGAAACACTGTTATGTACTACATGTATATATGCTTGCACGAGTTTTACAAACAAACAAATGTAAAGACTTCAAATAAATCGCTTAATACCCGGAGGAAAAAGATATTCAGATATGCAAATGAAAGCTAAACGTTATTAAAAGCGCTGAACCTTTTCCGGGAAGCAGAACCAAATAATTGCGGAGAACAGAAATAACGATGGAAGTAATTTTAATAAAAAGTAGAACAGAGTAATTAACGCTAGAGGCCAGAATTCTTTTGATGGGATTGAATTATCCATGATTGTGATTCCATTTCTTTGCAATGGACTTGACACAGCAGTTGAGTTGTTTTCTCTGTTTTTGGTTTGAGTCCTTGTTGCTGGCAAATAAAAGATCAGAATAGAGTTGAATTCTCTATTGGCTGTATTGAATTCTTTTCTGAAGGAAAATATCTCATGGAAGGATTTGAAAGTTGAACTGTTAACGATACTCGATCCACTAAAGGTGGAATTAAATAACTAGTAGGTGGCATGGAATTGATTCCCTAGGAATGGATTGAAGTTCCCTATTGATGGCATCAATTTCCATTCTAATTAAACTGATTTCTATGTTAATGGAAAATAATTTTTGTTAATTTACTTCCCTCGTAATGGAATTTAATTTTAATATTAATAGAATCGTCTTCGAGTGTGATTTCGATCAAGATTAGCGTCCCAGTGCTTCAGTTTTAGTTGTCTCGAAAGCAATTTGACGGTGAATAATTTATGATCGGATATTTGTTACGTTTACTCTTCAGGGGACCACTGTTGCTAATAATAATGTCAAACAGTTTTTAAATGCTACTACTACCATTATTACTAATACCATTTATGAAATGTGGGAACAGCCACTACCAGTGCTATTACTACAGTCATTTCGACTAACAATATTAATATTCCGTTGTGGGGTATTACTGTCAACGCACCTCATGGGGTGCACTGTAGGCATTACATAAGGTTCTATGTAGCATCCCTTTAGCTAGCATCTATGTAGTTACAACTCCTTTCTTTTCTTTTACTATAACTCTGTTCATATTCTCTTCATTCCATTTTTCCACCCTTTCCTAACAATGGTTTCACAGAGCAACTGCGGGGGTTTCCTCCTGTTACATCTTTAGAACCTATTTACTCAATTTCTCTTTCAGCGCTGAATGACCTCATAGGCCACAGGGCTTGGCTCTTAACCTAAATGTTATATTCCATTCTATTTTATTAGTAATAAAATATGATCTGCAATATCCAACACTAAAACACTGTAACCAAAGAACAGCTAGGTTTACAACGATAATGTCTGTTGTTGCGTTAGTTGCCGTTGTAGATAACAGTAACGATAACAGTAACGACGCTGTTAAGAAAAATGTAGAATTCTTATAGTTCCTGTCACATTTTCCCTCTATGCCACGAAATAGTCCCTTCTAGAAAGTAATGACGTCATGTATTACGTCATGAGGGGAGACACCGTCGAGATATATGCTCTGTTCACCTTTTGTATGAAAGGAACGGTTCTCTC
>NC_087215.1:27359690-27362190 GCF_015104395.2 Macrobrachium nipponense | reverse complement strand
TCAGATAATGTCAAAAGGCATAGGTTTGAATCCTGAGCGAGACAGATGCGATTATTATATATAAATCCTTATTGTATACTACATTTATTACAAAGGTACAGTCTATTCATATTGGGGATGTTTGGCTTAGTATGTGTGACTGTAAAAGCTCTGTGAGTATATTCACACTATATCATATATTAATATATATATATTATATATATGTATATATATTATTATTAAATATATATATATATATATATATATATATATATATATATATATATATATATATATATATATATATATATATATACATACGTAATATATTTACACGTGTGTATGTGTGTGTAATAAAAATCACATACCCTCATATATATATATTAATGTGTGATTTTGTATACAAAATACTTCTATTTTAATATGACGTAGAAGTAAATTTCCATTGTATTTTTTCTCGAGATTAACCGTTATGATCGAAAACTTACCGTAGGACTCATTCATTCCTTTTTATACATTAAAATTTTGATGGTGAGATTTCCGACAGTTTGAAATTTGTTAATGAAGTATGAATGTATGTCCCAGAAAAATGCCCAACAGATTCGTCCTCCAATGGACGCTCCAAAGGAAGTCCATTGGAGGACGACTGTGGGCATCTGAGATACCTTTTTCATTTTTCCTATGTGGAATACAACTGAATTATTATATTCTTCGTCCTAAGGAAGATTACCAGTACTATATTATATATTATATATATATATTATATATAATATATATTATATATATATGTGTGTTGTGTGTGTGTGTGTGTGTGTTGTGTGTTGTGGTGGTGGGTTGTGTGTGAGGTGTTGTGTGTCATTAGTAATTTCATGAACATAATTATTTAAAATGGCTTATTTATTTTGTATTTACTTGATTAGTTATTGATATGGCTTTAAATATCTCTCATGACCTTTGCAGTTGCTACTCGAATTCTATATATAAATAGTTTTCTCGTGTCGTCTTGTAATTGTTTACGTATTTTTTCATCGTTATAACTTTTGCCATGCAATTGGAAGGATAATAACCATTATAATTGTCACTTTAATGGCAATAGAAAATGAATTCCTTCAGAGGAGGTCTCTGTCTCACTCGATAATGAGTCTTACCGTGGGAAAGCGTAAGGTTTATATTACCAAAGGTTTGGGAATGTATCATATTCCCATTCTATTTCTTGAATGTTGTCATTAGTATGGAAATATTTTATTTTTATTGTTCTTGTTATTTTCATTGTTGCAGAATCATCCTTTTTTTATCTTGTATTTTGGTTGCAACAATTTCATATTTAAAAAGGAATTTGTATCAGAATCGCCTGTTTTTTTGTGGTGGAATTTTTGCCTCAGCATTTTGTTCTATATATTTTTCCTAATGCTCTTGTGGGAGGTCGGTATTTTTTTGTCTGTTGTCGTGTCGTCGATGTAGGATATTTATCATATTTCTTCAAAAAAAAAGTTATTTGTTTTATAGTTGCTGGTGTCACACGTGGCTGTGACAGTGTTTGTTTCAGGTTGTGACCATTTGTCGCCTGTCACTCTTTTTGTGATCTTTCAGTTGGTTGGAAAGTGTTATTTATGAGTTTCATTTTTTTATTGGAAAATGTTTGTCAGTGTTTGCTTGCATTGCGCTTGCAATGTAAGTATCGTTTTGCTTGTTGCTGCTTTCAGTATCCTATGAATATTCTTTACGGGCTGCTCTATGAGCAAGAGCCCGTGCTGGCTTAAGGTCAGCTTAATCTAAAAACAACGACAACACATGAATATTCCATGCTATAGATTTCCTAGCTACTAAGTAGCAAACGCAGGTTTCTTTTATGCTAAAATGGCGTCACTGTCGTAGCTTTTCATGCAATGATCAACTTCTTTTGTATGGCGCTGACTTTCCTGCTCTTCTTTATTTAATGTTTAAATATGACATAAAAGAATTTGCTAATAGTAACATTATCTCTCACATCTGCATCGCAAAGCATTGATGATCCGGAGTTATTTGAGCGTGAAAATAATCTTATAAATGATGGCAATAACTGCTGTTTCCAATAATGGGTGTATTGAGGCATTCAGCTTGATAACATTGCTTGAAATGATATCCAAGTGCTTCGTATTGTATTGGCAATGATCACGTCACGGCTTAGTGATGGCGGCGGAAATGGAGATGATGATGATGATGATGATGATGATAATGATGTTCATTGTTCCAGTGATATGTAAATAGAACTAATTTCTTTTTCCCATGGAACGATTGTTACCTTTAATGAACTAGATTTTACTTTTGGATGGAGAACGATAAGAGAGAGAGAGAGAGAGAGAGAGAGAGAGAGAGAGAGAGAGAGAGAATGGTGTTTTGCCTCGGAAAATTGTCCGTGGATATGACCTCGTTCTTCGACTGCCTACCAATATAAACGTAACCATTACTGGAGTGGCATCTAATAAAAAAAGATGTGGCGGTGCGAGTATTACGTAGGTACTCTCTCTCTCCTCTCTCTCTC
>NC_087215.1:27317190-27357190 GCF_015104395.2 Macrobrachium nipponense | reverse complement strand
AATGCATGTACTTAGTATCTAAGAAGTCAGTCCATAGGAAAATGGTAGATTCTGCAAGGATTATATATATATATATATAGATATATATATATATATATATATATATATATATATATATATATATATATATATATATATATAGTATTATATATATAGATATATATATATATATATATATATATATATATAAAAAACCAACTATAATTGTCGTTAAACCTTCAAGAATTGCGTTGAACCAAAAAAAATCACTACACACTCGCAGTGATGTTATTCGAAATCCTCCCATTGGAAAGTGGTTAAAGATTTCTCCTTCGGTCAGCGTTTATCGATGATTTTTCTTTTTCTCTTTCTTAGCCTTCCTTCTGAGGTCACGTCATGTGCCGATTACCTCCTTTATTTTCCGTGTCCTTTCGTGCATTTTCGTCATTTCTTTTCCAGTTTTGGATATTTTCGCTTTCGCTTTGTATGTCGTCCTTCTATGTGGTGCTTTGAATATGAGAGAGATATAGTTGCTTGAAGTATAAGAGAGAGAGAGAGAGAGAGAGAATGAACTGACTGATTGATTGATTGATTAAAAGAATAAACTGGGTCATGTTTTCAGACGTTACAGGATCCGTTGATTAAATAGAAACAAGCTGTCGTCATGTATTGTGCATGGGTACGGAGAGAGAGAGAGAGAGAGAGAGCTGCTATGGATCATCTTTATAATGATCACCTTCTCATTATTGTTATTTTATCGTAGTCTTTGTCATGATATGTAATCTTTTTCATAATGAATACAGCTTTGCCATAGCAGTGTTCATATTTGTCACTGCACCACCGCCACCAACACTATCATGCCAATATCATTATCATTACAATTTGAAATGTTCTCATGGTAAGAATATCTCTGTTATTTTCACGATCACATTGCTATGGCCATTATAACTGACAGAAATATTTGGCTCTGAAACATCACCAACATCAAAATAATCATAATTGTACCATCAGTTTGTCGCTTTGAGCCTCAGCACCCATTACCTTCAGACCGTCATAGCATTATCGTCACCATCATCATCGTGTCAGAATGATTGTGACCACCGTTTTCATCATCACTACCATTTGAAACTATATCAATTTTAACATCCATTACTATGAAACTAGTCATTGAGACTATATTCGCTATTATCATCACTCCCTGTGGCAACTGTCATCACCACCTTATTATCACCTCACCCCCATTATCATCATCATCGTCATCGTCATCATTGCCACCACTAAAACTACTATGATCACCACCCTATCACCGTCATTAGGACCACCCGATCACTGTCATCAGCCCTACCACATCACCACTATACCATGATCATTATCATCATATCGCCAGTGTCATCGTCACTATCATATTTCCACTGTTATCATTACCACCATATACCATCGATCGTTACAGAATGGGGCATCACGCAACTCTCCTTAACGATGCATTTTGGGGGAGTAATTGAAGCCTGAATCAGTCCATGATTACGCTACCTCGCTAATTATCTCTGGGCTTCATTTGAATATTCCAAATACTGCACGTTAATCCTGTTGCTGCGTTAGCCTCTGCTGTTGCCTTTGTTTGTTTTTGAGCGGTCGTTTTTGTGTGATGGTTTTCGAGTGTGAATGTTGTCGTGGCTCCACATGACTGGTGACCAAGCACAGATGCCAATAGTCCCTTGTGTACACAATTTTTTTTTTACTTTACCGGTTTCCAGCTGGCGCTAAGTTATTTATCCTAATGTTAAGACCGAAGATTTGTTAGTTATGAAAAATACAAATCGATTAAAAATTTGTCATTTTCGGATTTGATGTCAGTGAAGATTTAACTTTTTTTTTTGCCTTTGGTTAAATGTAGAGTAGGGTAATATTATTATTTTTTTTACAGTATATTCCTTCGTGAACTTTATTAAGATTCATTTTAGATTATATTCAAAGACTATATTAAAGATGAACCACAAATAAGTTAACAGATAATAACATCTGTCTAACACAGTGTTTCTAAACCTCTTTTGGCCCCTGCACCCTTTCACCATATGTCAGAATGCCATCCGCCCCTTTCCAAAATTGTCTGCCTTAAAAGGTGCATTCCAAATAATATGCATTTTATACTATAAATCCTTTGTCACACTCCCCTCCCCACCCCTCGAAACACTGAAATTCTTCCCTAGGCGGAAATTCCCCCCCTGGTTGAGAACCGCTGGACTCTTACACATCGACACATACGATTAAAATTAGTTTATTGGAACCAGGTCCTAGATTGAAGACTCCAGCAAGCCAAACGTAGCGAGGTGAATTATTACATAACTGATTTAGTAGAAAGTATTAAATACAAATTTGTTATTTTCTTGCAGACTTTTAATTGACATTTATCCTAAATAGTTATTTATAGGTTTGCAGTTAATATGTAACATTTATAATTAAGTTTAATAAAACTTTTTTTCATTAATGAAAATAATTCTCTACTCTTCTCTAAGAATTTGAAACCATTTACATCAACTGGTGACTTGTGGAATATGCAATGGTTTTGTACCGTGTCACTTGGATAGGTCATATAAGGTCATGCTGGTGATTTAGAGGGGTAATTATGACAAAGGGGGAAAAAATTGGTCTGGACTAGACCACCGCCAATGGATTTCCTGGAATCACGCCCGCGGGTGTAGGTGGGAGATCATTAGTATGGATGATGAGCTATCTCTCTCTCTCTCTCTCTCTCTCTCTCTCTCTCTCTCTCTCTCTGTTGCCTATATATTTATATACAAAATGCTGCATGTGTTCTCTATGTATACACAGTTCTCTCTCTCTCTCTCTCTGTTTGTTTGTTACCCATATGTATACAGAATGCTGCACATGCATCTCTCTCTCTCTCTCTCTCTCTCTCTCTCTGTTCGTTACCCATATTTATACAAAATGCTGCACATGTATCTTCCTTCTCTCTCTCTCTCTCTCTCTCTCTCTCTCTCTCTCTCTCTCTCTCTCTCTCTCTCTCTCTCTCTTTGTTTGTTACCTATACTATATTTGTATACATAATGCTGCAATTTCATTTTTCCTGGCAAACCAAATTATTTACAAGTCGGAAACTTGACATTTCACGTGACTGCGAACGTTTATGATGCCGTAAATGTTTATATAGTTATATCGTATGACCTCAGAATGCAATAACTTGGAGTGGAATTTAGTTACTACGGCTCTTGTTTTTGTTTTGTTGTTGAGGCTAAATAAATAATTTTTTTGCCAAAAGCGAATTCGATTGTTGTGAAGTTTATTCTGTTTTCTTTAAATTTAATTTTTTCCAATTTTATACAATTTTCTTGATTCGTTTTTCTTGTAATCTGGGTTCAGTGGTTGTGCGTGTAGATGCGTGAGCTGCATTTGTTTATAAACGCTTTTGTGTTTGTTTATGGTGCGGGATTTTAAATATGTATGCGTAAGGTTAACACCCCCTCAAATAAATAAAGAAGACGCATAGATATGCATCCGTATATGTAAACACATACACAATAAAATATAAATAAATATATATATATATATATATATATATATATATATATATATATATATATATATATATATATAGTATAATATATATATATGCATATTATATATCATATTTACTTAGTTATTTATATATTTTTGTATTTATTTATGTACACATAGATACAAAACTGTGAGCTTCAGATTGCGAAATAATTTGCGCAGACACGCGAGATCATTTTCCCATCAGTTCTTCTACGAAATGCATAATAATGTTTCTTGTAGTATATTTCGCAAACTTTCGTATTTTTAAACTTTTCTATAAATGCATATTTTTAGATGGTATCACGGTGTTTTTATTTTTTAGTCGGCTTCCTCAGAACTTCTTCATAACTCCGGGCGCCATGCCGTCTGGTCTCAAAGATTAGAATTTCAGATCGGCAATTCTGTATTCGCTAGGATTTTCGCTCTTTTCTGGGTCATGAAGTTTTTGTTGAGTTGTGTACACTAGCTCGTACGTATGGAGACTGACATGAAACGTACACACACGCATATGTACATACGTGCATACTACTACATATATATATAGTATATATATACACTATATATATACTGTATATATATATATATATATATATATATATATATATATATATATATATATATATGCATATATATATATATCCTTTGTTTTTTTTTTTTTTTAAGTTCAGCACCGTCAAGATATTCTTTAGCTTTTATTCATATTTATAATCGGTTGACCGATTGGGTGATTAAATAAAAAAAAAAAATAAGTACATGCGCAATATAGTTTGATTAGCCTATATGTCTACGAAATGTAAGTTTTATTTTGTAAGTACTTATATTCTCTGTGGATATTAGACATAGTGTATGAATAATGTGGTTCTTTTAGTAAACTTTGATAAACTTACATCTAAATGCATACTTTCCGACAACATACCAGCACTTTATGTAAAAGTTTGTACCCTCTCCGTGCATAGCGAACTTTGCCAGCGATACAGTGAATCTGAACTTTGGATATTCGCCAGAATGTAGTATGCATCATTTGTTTTTACATGACGTGAAAATGAAAAATGAAAGGCATAAAGAGGAAAAATCGTTCATTTAGAGTTTAAGATTGATTTCAGAGCAGGCCCATCTTAAGATTACGAATGCTGATAACAATCAGTGTAATTTCTTCCACCTACCCCCCCTCCCATCATTCTCCGCCGCATCCTACCCTACCCTTCCTTCTCCTCCTTTCTCTCCCTCCTTTCTCCCCCTCCTCTTTCGGAAACTTGAGCCATTCTTTGGTGGTAAGATAGTGGAGTGGACAGCGGTTATGTTGAACGTCTGGGGTTAATGCTCTTTATATCTCTCCCTCTGTCTCCGTCTATTGTATTGTGTGTGTGTGTATATATATATATATATTATATATATATATATATATTATATATATATATATGTATATATCTATATTATATTTCACGCCCCCTCTTTTATATGTATATATATATAATATATATCATCGAGCTACAATGTCCCTTTAATATCTAATTCGTTCTACCTCGGAATCAATATATTTTCATATATGCTTAACCGAAGGGGAATTTTTTACACGATAATAGATTTGCCTGGTCCCGGCGCGAACCCACGAAGACCTTCATACCATGAACGTCAGTGAAGCTTTTTTTATACCATACATTGTATGCTCGACGATGTATATGAATCACGTAATGTGAAATCACTTATATATATATATATACTATATATATATATATATATATATATATATATATATACGTGTATTATACCCATTGTATATATACACATACATATATATATATATACATATTTTATAGGTATTAGCTTATCCATACATAGTTTGGATTCTCTCTCTCTCTCTCTCTCTCTCTCTCTCTCTCTCTCATTTATGTATAGGCATGTTGGTTGAATTGAAACTACAATTTAGATTCGCGCGAATTCCAGTGAGTACACAGTGACAGAGTGGTATGGACTTAATTAAACGCCGGGGAGATAACACAGTGTGGCGATAACCCTCTGGATACCTCCTGGTACCTCCTTGAAACGGGCTGTCGGGAATGACATGTAACCCTTGGGTGACTTGATGTAGCAACCTACAGGGTCCCTATTTGATATGTAATCATTTCATCGTCAGGCGAAAGGTTGACAGATATTTCCATACGTTATTATTGTTAAAATGATTACTATTCTCAGTATGCATATTTATTTATGGCTCGCTGCTTAAGGTAAAGACATTACCATCAAGCTTCTGTAGAGTGTAGTTGGAATTCCAAGCGAAATATGATATCAGATTATAATAGAATTGTTCCACATCGTAAAGTTTCCTTTGAATATGTGCTTCCAGATGGCGAACGTTTTTGGAAAGATTTCTTAGGAGTTTATGAGGTCCCAAGCGAAGTATTACTTCCAAGGGCGATGTATTATTTATTTTTTCGAAAGATTGTTTGAGAACCTGTCATACTTATCCGCTCAGATGTTGCAGGTATTGGAAGACTGTTCACTTTGTTTGATGTTTAATACTTCTAGTAATTACTGCCTGCAATGTTAGCTTATTCATGAGGCTGTGTTAACTTCCTAGTAAGCCAAAGGTTTAACTTGATTATACTGTACTTTAGAAAGTCAAGCGCATCTTTGTTTATCTTTCATTTTTTCATCATTACCTCTAGAAAATATTCGTTAATTTTCCTAATTTCACGAGCTATCATGTCTTTTGAAATCACCACTGCCGTCAGTGTTCCCGGAAATTTTCCATTACTGCGAATGTTTTCGAAGTTTTAGCTGTTTCTTTACTGCCCTGAATCTTATAAATAAAAAACTCCATGTTGTTAGTTTGATCTCTTAGATTTAGGTCATCCATTAATACTATGAAATCACCGAATACATTTTATTTAATGCACATTTAATCCCTTTTTAAGTCTTGAGTAAGTTGGTAGATCATTTTATTTTTCCGTATCCTACACACCTAGGGTAGCTAAGTGTATACACCCATACACACACACCCAATCATACACATTCACTCACACTTACACGTAAGGTCCTTTGGACTGTGGTCTCGGCTATCGTCCATCTCTGTATACTTCGAGGTGATGAATTACCCTTCCCCTGTTCCTACTGCGGTTTGACAGCTGGGCACCTGCTCGGGCTCCCTATTAATTATGCATGTGCAGTCTTGGCATCGCTGGGGAGTCCTTTGCATTCAATATTTAGTGAAGGATATATATAGAGTTATTCCCGGAAGCCGGATGGATGGCGGTTGGCTAAATGGTTTGAGGAAGGGCGTGAAGACGCATGGAAATTTCTCTCTCTCTCTCTCTCTCTCTCTCTCTCTCTCTCTCTCTCTCTCTCTCTCTCTCGTCTCTCTCTCTGGTCTCTATATATATATTATATTTTATATATATATATATAACCAATAAGCTACATAAATTTGTGTGAATCTCTCTCTCTCTCTCTCTCTCTCTTTCTCTCTGTCTCTCTCTCTTTGACCCAGAATTTACTCCCACGACATTCAATTTATAGCCTTAACACGGTAGTGGGTGTCACATTTTTCAAGTAGGGAAAAATTCCATTTGCGCTTTTAGTCACATAATTTTGAACCAGAATTATCCACTTTGTTAAATTATCCATGCGGAATGTAATGAGAGGAAAAAATCATGAAATAAATATATTTTCCTTCTTTTTCGTAATTTTTTTTTATTGATATGTTTGTTCCATATTATTTGAAAATACCTGGTTTTTTTTTAATCTTTAATGTAAAATGAATATGCTATTCAGTATAAGTTATATAGATCTAAAAAAATCATCTGAGTTTTGTTGGTTTAAAAAGTATAAAAAGTAAAATAAAAATAAAAGATATGATTAAACTTTACTTGACATCGATAAATTGTGTTTGTGGTCGCGTATGTGTGTATACCATTACGGGATGCCTTAAAAATATGAGAATAAGATCAGATGATACTTGGTATATGTATTACATAAATTAGGTGACCTACCGAGGGCAATTATCTTCATTGCCAGCTGCATATTGGAGTGGTGGTGGTGGACGTATCATGTGTGTTCATTGGTCATCTGTTGGTTCCATTTATTCACGAGCATAGACCAGATATATTTCTAAAGCAGTTTATTTGGGCTTTTTATTTTGTCAGTCTTCAGTAAGGTACCTTCGAAATAATTAAGTAATCCAGTGAACAGAAGTGCTTGTGTGGTTTGAATATAGAATTATAATTTAATTAGTCTTTTATTCTTATGTAGTTAAATTCCTGTATTTTTGTAACTGAAATAATAGTTCAGCTGTCATCAGTTCAAGTGATCTGAGTCCAGTATTGCATTTTGATTGTTCTTTTTCTGTTGGTGTGAGTTTGTAATCATTTTGGAAACGCTAGTTTCTACTCGTTTTGCTGCAAACACTCCTTGATGACCTTGTCCTCATAAACAGTTTTCATTATGCTGTTTGTTTTTATAAGTGTGTATGTGTGCATACATTATGTATTATATATATATATATATATATATATATATATATAATATATATAATATATATATATATATATATATATATATATATATATAACCTCATCAGTGAGTAATTCTGAGACTGAATGCATAAAGATCAATCTAGGCAGATCAGCCAGAGTATTTCATTGCTCTTACATAATCGAGCCACGTTTACCTCGGTATCACGTGATCGGCGAACGAGCCTGATAATCTGTGTGGAATCCCAGTGACAAAATATCCCGAGATCTTCTTGGTCTCCTCAGCGGAAATCTGTAGGCGCCGGAGATGACATATCCTGAGTGCAGGTCTACGGACGACACGTATGTTACAGGAAACTTGGGATTACACGAGGTGTTATCGTAGGAAATGTTACACATGGTTTCTTTGGTTCGAATTGAATGAGGCCTGATGATTTTGGTTTTGTTAATATAGTTGATTTTATATTAGTCTCTCATTTTTGTCGTGATAAATACCTCTTATGTTGTAAGCCATGGGTTTTCTTAAGTTTAAACCATTTAATGTCAAACGGCCACTTGTTTTACTCCTTACGCGTAATAACCGAGGCGTTTTATAATACTCTGGAATTTTCGATTGTTGTGAAGAGCTAGTTTGTATTAAAAGATTTTTTTCAATGGTCGACTTCCTAATTTTTTTTTCGTGTTTTTCATTTTGGGATCGTCGGTTTTATTTTTTATATGTTACATAAATATCGGGTTTTAAGTTGGTTCAAAATAATTATAACACATTTTATTGTGCTTTATTCACTTCACGAAATGGCATAAGAGGTGTAAAAAACATAGGTTGGGTTATTGTCAATCGTATGATAAACCTTTTTAAAAACAAAGACCTTCGACTGCAGCATTTATCTTGACAGTGAGTAGTGAACTCGGAAAGCCTTATCCTCAGCCTCTCGCCCCTTTGAGTGAGAGCCGTTAGATCACCTCATTCGGCGGACTGTAGGCATTACTAAACGTTCTTTGCAGCCTCCCTTCGGCCCCTAGCTGCAACCTCTTTCATTCCTTTTACACTACCTCCGTTCCGTTCATATTCTCTTCCACCTTACTTCCCACAGTCTCCTAACAATTAATTCATAGTGCAGCTGCTTTGAGTTTTCCTCCTGTTACACCTTGTAAACTTATTTGCTGTCAATTTCCGTTTCAGCGTCGAATGACCTCATAAGTCCCAGCGCTTGGCCTTTGTCCTAAATTCTATTTTCTATTCTAAAAGAGGTCGAAAAAGAAGACTTACTTCCTTCTGTTCCTCAGGAATAAAGTTGTGAGCGTCACAGAATCTCCAATTTTGACCCGTCACTCGATATTCCATCAAATGTGTCTATGTTCAAACTTTTGTTTTCCCATACGTATACTTTTTTTCCATAATATATATGATTTGCCGTATCTGTATCTTTATTTCATATGTTAATTTTTTCCGTCATTCATGTTTTCAATAATGCATATTATTCTAGAAACTGATTTTTACAGCACTTCAGCCTTGCAGAACTTTATTTACTCCAAATTGTTTATTTCTGACACAGTTCCGACGCTCAATTCCAACACTCCCGTTTCACTGTCGCCATCTATAACCTGCTCCTGGTATAGCTGGATTCACTTTGCACCCGTGATGGAAAGGAAGAGGCTCAGGATTTTAAAAGCGCTTGCTTGTGTTACGTTTTATCTTTTTGTGTTTGTGCGTGTTGAGTTGTGGGTGCATGCGTTATCTCTCTCTCTCTCTCTCTCTCTCTTGTTAATTGCATATAATTTGTTTATTTATCTGTTTCACTGTGTGTTATATATATATACACATACACACGCAATATCACACATACGTATGTATATGTATATGTACATATTATATATATAAAAATATTATATAAATAAAATATATATATATATATATATATATATATATATATATATATATATATATATATATATATATATATATATATATATATATTATATATATATATATATATATATATAATATATATTCCACAACGAAGGAGTGGCCCCAGGAAATGCCTCCCTTCTGGTTTTCAGCAAGTATTTTATTTTAAATTTTTGTATTTGTTTATTTATTTGTTTATTTTTTGAGATTGCCATCACCTTCTCGGAACGACCTGGTATTAGAGAAAACGGCAGTAAGGCAGGTCAGATATTTAATTTAATGTAAAGACATACTGTGCTGCATTGTATATGGAATGTCGAAGCCCGCTTCAGGTGGCTTTTGTTGATTTTGAGCTGAAATCCGAACATTATCTTCAGACTAATATTGTGGAATGTCTTTCGTCACCGACATTTCCGTTAAATACGTTAAAAACGTAGTTGCAGTTAATGTTGAGTGGGCCTTGTCAAGTGATTTCGCAGTAAATAGTGGGATGTTACAAGGGCATGTGCTTTGACCTTTATTGTTTGTGCTTCTCATAAATTTTATAATGAAAAAAAGAGGGCGGGGTTGGAAAGGAAGGTAGAGTTTGCAGTAAAGGTTTAAAGTGAACAGACTTAGTATATGCAGATGATGCTGCTTTAGTAAACGAAACATCCAAGATTGGCGAAGCTTGCTTAGCAGAATGCTTCGTATATCTAGAGAGACTGGACTTCAAAATAAATCTAAAGGACAGAAGTAATGAGGACAGAACATACACGAAGGAACGAAGTTTCATTAGATGGAGAAATGAATAACTAACTAGATTGAGTCTTTTAGATATTTAGTGCAGATTCTTTTGAGCTAGGTAAAATTAGTGAAAGGCGAAAGAAGTCAAGTCAGACGGAGGGTAAGTCGTATAAGGTGGGAATCAAAGAGATTGAAATTGTAAGATTATTTATAAAGTCTGATCAGTTTGCTTTGTTATACCGACATGAATCATGTTATAACAGGTGACATGATTGGCACAACTTCACAAAGGCTCTACGCCACCGGACGATGGGCACTATCTATATGTATATATATATATATATATATAGATATATATATAATATATATATATATATATATATTATATATATGGTGTTGATGCGTGTATGTATGAATGTGTGTACGTATATATGTGCATCTGTATACACAATATTATTTCTGTCTGGTCTAAAATATAGAATATATATATATATATATATATATATATATATATATATAGATATATATATCTATATATATATATATAATATCAGTTCCCGTTGCTTTTGTTAACGTTTCAGTTGTTTGGTGTTTCGGTCTCAATATTACCCATTGTTGACTGTATCAAGCCACTCCGCCCCCCCCACACTCCCACCGCATCATCTTTCACCCGGGCATGATGGAGCTGGTCTGAGTGGTCAAAAACCATATCAGAGTTGTTTTGTTGAAGAAGCTAAACATGTTACCGCCCCTCACTTGTTCCCTCGTTCACCGCCACCACCACCACCATCATCATCCTGAGCAGATGCAGCATCTTACAGCCGATCTTCATCTTGGTATGCCGAGCATCGCTGAATATCAGGTGCTTGTCGCCCCATCAGACATTGACTCTCGTGTGCGTTGCCATATTTTAAGGAAAGGGTCTGGGGCAATATTTGGATTATCCAGGTCTTCCATCGATTTCCTGGGTACAATTTGATTCTCTCTCTCTCTCTCTCTCTCTCTCTCTCTCTCTCTCTCTCTCTCTCTCTCTCTCGTTTTATTGCTGTTTTTTATTTTGTCCAGAGTAAGAACGGCCCGAACTTTTGATATTGCTGTTGAAATTGAATGCGCGTACGTATGTAAGTTCAAAGAATTTGAAACAAATACAGTGCCAGCAAAATCGCCTCTGCTGAAATTTACAGCAATGTAATTGTTTCTGTCTGTTGAATATAATTTCGTGCTTCAATTCGCTTGATATAGTGTATCGCTCAGAATTTTGTATCAAACTGTAGTTCAAGTTTCTATATTGAATTTTCGGAAAGTGACTCTAAAATAGAAAAATGGTCTCTCTTGTAACGTGAAAATACCGTCATGGAGTTTAGAGCTCTATTATTTGATATATATATATTTTTTTTATTCAGTTGCAAAATTTTTTTTTTCTTATTTTATGTTTTTAAAAATACACCCTCATATAGAGAGAGAGAGAGAGAGAGAGAGAGAGAGAGAGAGAGAGAGAGAGAGAGATTTACGGAAATTCAGTGGTCCATCATTGCAAATAGACATCATAGTTGCGCATTTAAAAGCGCCCAGTAAAGCTGATTGAAAGCTTCGTTGTGAATGCGTCAGAGCTAGAAAAAAGTTAAATATATCTTAGTTTAACCAGACCACTGAGCTGATTAACAGCTCTCCTAGGGCTGGCCCGAAGGATTAGATCATTTTTACGTGGCTAGGAACCAGTTGGTTACCTAGCAACGGGACCTACAGCTTATTGTGGGATCCGAACCACATCGAGAAATGAATTTCAATCACCAGAAATAAAATTCCTCTGATTTCGCGTTGGCAGGGCTGTGAATCGAACCCGGACCCTGAGATCGGTAGTCGAGCACGTAAACGATTCGCGCGGGAGAAAGACTGACAGTTTAATGGTCGTAATCTGGAGAACCATTTGTTAAACATCAGGGCAACTTTTCACCTCTCTGGATTAGATCAAGGTCGAAAGGTCTCGTACTTGTGAATGAAATAGACTTTTTGAAAGTATTTTCAAGACAAAAGGGCTTCGTTGAATTTTGTTACATCACGTTTGTTTTTCCAAATAATTCAAATTGGGTAAGTATTTAAAAGAATTATGGGAAATAGTAGCTATGTAGCTGTTTTATAAAATAGACAATTAAGTTAAAGTACGTTTTCAGGTCACGGAGTCTCATATTTGAGTATTCATAATTAAACGTATGTTTGAAGAAAAGAAATATGAGGCTTAAATTGATGATAGTAAATATAAGTAAACAAGGAAGTGTACAATTCTTTGTCGCCGCTTATTAAAGTGGAGAATGATTTCCATGCGCAGTTGAAGGATGGGAATTGAAAACATGGAAAAAGGTATCGGTAAAAAATTGAACATTTTATAACCATTGGAAACAAAATGAATATGTGTACATTTTCATTTTTCAGAAAAAAATAAGATTTTGTGATTTGCTAAGGGCAAAAATAGTCGTTCACGTATTTAGCTATATCCGATATTCTTACTCCCCCCATGTCACGTGTTGGCAGTAAATAAAAAGGTATTTATTTATGCTGTAATTAAATTCTTTTTTATTATTTATTTATTTGCAAGTGTGAAGATAGTATATCAGCATTAATAGCATTCTTAGGCCGTCTCGGTGTAATTAATCTCTCTCTCTCTCTCTCTCTCTCTCTCTGTGCGTATCGTTTGATTGTTAGCTGTCGAAATTTCTAGCGAAAGCAATTCTGGTGTTGCCGCATAATTTTCATTTTTTTAACAACAGGTGAACTGTCACTAGAGTCTTTTGTTTAATGTTAAGATTTTTGTAGAATTTTTGATAGCGTCCTTGTGGTTCTTTTTTTATCGATAAGAGGTTTGATTTTGATTGAATTTTGTGTTGAGGTTATTATGCATATATTTTTTTTTTTAGAAATAATACGTTTAGCCTACTGTATGAGTGAAATAACCTTTTTTCCATGTTTTCAATTCCCATCCTTCAAGACTATGTATTTGTGTCTATTGGTATATGCAATTTCAATGTATTCCACTCATAACAGTAAACGTATTCATATGATATATATATATATATATATATATATATAGATATATATATATATATATATATATATATATGTATATATATATATATATATATAATACGTTTATGTATATTATATATTATATAATATATAAAATATATAAACGCATATATATATATATATATATATATATAGTATATGATATATATATATTATATATATATATATATATATATATATTATTAAAATGAATAAATAAATACATGCACACACACACGAATTTCTGTCTCAAAGTTCTTAGCTAGAGTTTTGGAATGATGTTGCTAGTCTCTTATAACCCATTGATTTGGATTCAGTATTGAAACCTATAGTACATACGCATGCATACATTCCCGTCCTTACATAGCTTAAAGAGAATTGCCCTCTCTTGCACTCGAATCGTCGTCTCCTTTTTCTGTTATGGCGATAGTAATGCGATCAGTGGATTCCATGGAACTCCCAGCGCACTGTTGGTGAATTCGGAAAAATTTTCAGACGACAGGCACTTTACGCCTCGCTCCGAGAGAGAGAGAGAGAGAGAGAGAGAGAGAGAGAGAGAGAGAGAGAGAGAGAGAGAGATACTGTGTGCATATCGTTTTTGAAAGGTTTTTATTTAAATTAAATATACCGAATTTTTTTATTTTTTAAATTTGCGTTTGTGCGAGCGAAAGGCATTTAAGTTTTTAATATTTACTCGTTTATAATTTTGATATCTATTTATTCATATTTTTATTTCATTTTTTTTTTCAATGTACATCAGTGAAATAAAGTTAAGGTTTATACTTTTCTTGAATGAAAGGAAATAAAAAAATAATAATTGCCAAGTTTTCATATTTGCGAACAAGAGGGAGCGAGGTATAGAGAATTTTCAATAAACGGACATTTATTGAGAGAGAGAGAGAGAGAGAGAGAGAGAGAGAGAGAGAGAGAGAGAGAATATCAAGTAATTGACGCGAATTACTTTTCTCAAAAAATAACCAAGGTCACACGGTAGAAGTATCCAATTTCGAACGGTCGCATAATGTATAGGTTCCTCAATTTAAGGAAACTTCGGGTCGCGTGAATCCAATTTCCGGGAATAAAATATATTGAATTGTAATGCGCGATTCAACCTCCCCCCTACTTTTTTATTTTCTTAATTTTTTTTGACAGTTGGGAAACCGACAGTTCGAGAAATTTCTCGTATATATATTATTTGTGGACTAAATTCTCTCTCTCCTTCCCCGTTTAATTAATGTATGTATTATATATATATATATATATATCTATATATATATAGATATATATATATATATAGTAGATATATATATATATATATATAGATATTATATATATATATATATATATTATATATATTATATATATATATATATATATATATAGATATATATATATATATATATATTATATATATCACTACATATTCCTATGTATTGTTTTATGTATATATATGTATATATATATACACGTATATAGATAATATATATATATATATATATATATATATATATATATATATATATATATATAGATATATAATAATTCTCGCCTTTCCCAGTTGTAGGATATATATATATATATATATATATATATATATATATTTTTCATATATAAACTGTGTATATATATGTACATATATATGTATTTATGTACGCAAGCATACAATTTCCACAACCTTGTCTGCCCATTTGTATGGGTTCCCGTACATATGTTTATCCACAGTTATCCCTGTGTCTCCATCTTTATGTAATTTTACCCTACGCATGTAACGTTTACCCAAGGCATTGCCTGTGTATATGATTGTACCCCAGCGCGCGAATGTGTAGTATGTACTGATACTGTTACACAGGACATTTTCCTGAAGTACTGTTGACAACATGGGGTCCTATTTAAAGGTTGAGAGCCAACGCGTAGGAACGTTTTGGCCATCGGGCCGTTAATAAAGAACTAAGAGAGAGAGAGAGAGAGAGAGAGAGAGAGAGAGAGAGAGAGAGAGTAGAGAGAGAGAGAGAGACCTTTTATATATGTATATATACATTTACTATATTTCGTATGCACATATATATCTTTTTCTATATTTATGTATATATATATATATATATATATATATATATATATATATATATATATATATATATATATATTATCTTATATAAAGTGGGAAAACACGTCTGTTTGTTCTAAGTGAACGCCTACACCAGTGAACCGATCAGTATGAAATTTGGGACAGAGGTTAAGCTAACATAGGGTTCGAACATCGGCTAATTAGATTTTCTTAAAAACATATATAATCCCACTAAGAAAGTTACTACACCTACCCCCCATACATACATACATACATACATGTATTTATGTATGTATGTATGTATGTAGGCTAATCCGTTTCCGCCTAAATTTAGGGATATAATAAAAGAGAAATCATCTTTATTTTATTTAAACATAGGTTGTATCTCTAAAAGTTACACTCAGTTTGACCTATTCCTTAACTTTAACAATTGAAGCAGCACATTAAAACTCCATAAAATATTAGGAGATCTAGAAGGGGACATACGTCCGGGTAATTCCATGAAGATTTCCAAATCAGAATGAGACAGAGCTCGAAGAATCTATTAGTCTGTCGGCATCTTCATCGAAACAGAGTGTGAATCCCAGTAGGGCGTCGAGTCCAACGGTGATCTTGTCCTTACTGTGCTCTACCTTCATTTCGAGAGTGAACACCTGCCCCAGGAGAGCTACAGTAACACACCTGACGATGCCGAACATGGGCGATATGCCCTTTATGGTCTGAAACCCTTGTAGACTACTCTCCTCAAATTGTAGACCCAGTTCGTGAACGAGGTCCAGGGAGATGAAGCTGCAGTTGGCTCCAGTGTCCACCAAGGCCTCCGTCATCCGCCCGTTGACTACGCACTCCACGCGGAGGCTGGGACTCATCATCGACTTCAGGGCGCTCGTCGGCGTCTTCAGCTGCATAAGAGGCCGTTCTGGAGAAAGCACGAGGCAACTGCAGTACGGTCTGATGACGTCCATTCCGAGAATACATTGAAGATTCTGGTCCACCACGGCGAAGTACGGCCTTAACTCGACTCCCTGGCAGTAGACGAAGGCTTTCAAAACTCCGAGGACTTGCGGCGTCCGTTGTCCGTCGTCGCCCAGGATTACGAGGCTTTCTTCGGTGTCGACTGAAGAAGAGAGTCCACAGGCTTGGACGATGTCCATAGACACTACCGACACGTTGGCTCCGGTGTCGATCAGGAAGTAGACTGTTCTGCCGCCGAGTCTTCTCGCGCAGCTGCAGTTGGTTCTGCCGCCGAGTCTTCCTCGCAGCTGCAGTTGGTTCTTGTCGCCGAAGAAGATAACTGATCCGGAATGTGTGGGTTCATCTTTCCATAGAGACTTGTTCCGGGAGTTCTTTCCATTATATATTACCATGAAGTAACACTTGTCTAGTGAAACTGGATCTTTTATTTCAACGAATTTATCAATTCCTTGCGCAAAAATATTTATTGATAAATCGTTTTAAAAATGTTGTAGTACATATTGTTATTAAAACGATTTGTTAATTAATGGATTTGTGAATAATTGAAAAATACTTTCGAATAAAACTTTCCAGTTTCATTCCCCGATGGTTAGATATACTGAAAAAAACGCATACGTACGTATATATATATATATATTATATATATATATATATATATATATATATATATATATATATATATATATATATAATATGTGTGTGTGTGTGGTATTTTGAAATTAACTTACTGATAAAATTTCTAATTTCATTACATTATATATCTTCTGCATATATAAAGATGGATATGTGTGTGTGCGGCAAAACGCACACTTTTGACATGCATTGAGCAATTCAACCAAACTTGGTATACATACTACATACCATCTGGAACTGAACACTGCGGGGTTAAGACAACACTGGCCAAAGGGGAGGGGGGAGTGTGTGGGAAGTGGGTAAAAGTAAAAATTACAGAAAACGACAGATTTTAGTATCTAATCCACAGTCAAGGTTGCTGAGATGAACTTTCGTGCCCACTCCCGATGCGCTTCATTTCCAAGTTCAGCCCTTTTAGGAGGGGGAGGGGGCGAGTTAGAACGGGGTGTGGAAATGGGGTGACGTAAAAATAATGAAAATAACGGATATTAGTGTCTAATACATAGTTTTTTAGGTTGCTGAGATGAAATTAACATTCCTGGAGCCCTTTTTTTTCTAGTCCAAGTTCAGCCCTGATAGGTGGTGGGGGGGATGGGGTGTGTGAGAAGCAATTATCTCAACAGGATAGAGAGAGAGAGAGAGAGAGAGAGAAGAGAGAGAGAGAGAGAGAGAGAGAGAGAGAGAGATTTATTGGTTACAATCAGAGATTTCCCAGGCAGTGCTGGGTTATCATCTAGTATATATACATATATATCATTATATATATGTATATATATATATATATATATATATATATATATTATATAAATATATATATATATATATATATATATAAATATATATATATTTAATATGGTTGTGTGGTGTGTGTGTGTAAAGAGTGCCGATTTTTATTTTCAAAAGAAATTCTTGAATCCAGAGAGCATGAAAATGCTCGTATAACTTACTAATGAGCGACAAGTCAGGTCCATTTACCCTCCATTATACGCTACGGTGACATTCCTGAATTCCTGGATGCTCGTTTAACTACCTCCCCTAAAGCTACCCCTCCCCTTCCACGCACCATGTTTATCGCTTGTCAGTGTATTATTTCCTTTTTGAAATTCCTGTTTTATATATATGGCATCTCTCTCTCTCTCTCTCTCTCTTTGGATTTGTTAGTGCGGCTCATGTTCTAATATTATTTTGTTTGGAATTAATTTATAAAAAATCGTGTATTTCTCCATCATTTTGTATCATTGCTGTTATTTATTCTTGGGAACCAGGCAGGAGTTTATAAATAACTATTTTTGTGGTTATAATTACTTTATGTGTGTGCCTGTAAGTACTTTTGTGTATATACGTTTTTCAAGTTTATGAATTTGGAACTGTTTTTACTTTTTATCTTTTATTATTATTGGTTTTAGAAATAACTATCTCCTAAATTATATTTATATTTATTATATTTTGATAAATTTATGTGAATTTTTCATTTTTTTTTCTTTAAAAATATTCATTTTTTAATTTATAATGAATTTAATGCTTTGTCTAGGTTGCCTAAATTGCCAATAATCCGAGGAAAATTAAAACTATAATGTGAATTCCGTAGATTTCTTTTTTTCAAATGGACGAAACATGACCTTGCTTGCGTTGCTTCATAATTTAAGATGTGGATTTATTCCATATGAATGCCACTTTTAGTATCTATATGTTCTTTGACCTTCTATTGTGTAAGTCAGAAGAATAAAAATTGGGTATTGGCGGATTTGTGAGACTTAAAACGAAGTACTTTCTGAAAGGGGTTTCGGATCCCCTGTCTTTCCAAGGAAGCAAATATATATGTTTAGAGGCTCCTCTTGGGGTCAATTTTTGAAAGACAGCAAATTCGTCGACAACAACCCTATTAGAAGAATTATTGAAACACAGGAGTATAATAGTAATCCCAGGAATATATATTAAGGGAAGTTCGTCTTAAGGTTGGTATGTAGCCTAGTTGAATTATACACTTTTCACTCTGAATTTCAATGTCTCGATGCTCATAAATATTATGTTATTGAACTTATCTGATTTGCCTTATTTTTATTTCTTGACTTCTGTAGTCGGTTATATATCGGTTTTCTTCAGTCAAAATGTTTTACGTGCTTCTTCAGGAGCAAGACCCGAGACTTGTGCATAATTTCTAGCTTAATCTTAATAAACAATCGATCACTATGCTAAATTGTTGAGTAGTTCACGTGTCCTTTTGCCTGTTGTCTCTATTTTTCTGTTTTCACGTTTAGATTCTTTGCTGTGGAAGTTTGGTGAATAAAATAAGGCAATTTCGACTTGTGGCTTCAGAATGTGTGCTTATTGGATTCAAAAGTATTTTATTTACGAAAGTGTTTTATTTCTCAGGGCTGGGAATTATAGAAAAAAATCTATTTTAATGCATTCAGTCAGTCAGTGCATGGTATTTTTT
This sequence comes from Macrobrachium nipponense, assembly GCF_015104395.2. Taxonomy (NCBI): domain Eukaryota; kingdom Metazoa; phylum Arthropoda; class Malacostraca; order Decapoda; family Palaemonidae; genus Macrobrachium; species Macrobrachium nipponense. The sequence goes on along the minus strand of NC_087215.1, from coordinate 27,337,382 downwards.
TTTATTATTATAGCTGAAGTTTATCTTTCCCTTCTTTTTAGATTTTTTTGTAGCAATCCTGGAATGGGATTTTTCTAGAGGGAATTCCTCTTCGGAATCGGATTGCTAAAATTTTTTTTTTTTTTTATACCGAGTTTCCCGTGAAAGGAAATTTTACGCGCTCTCTCTCTCTTTCTCATTCAAATTTCGAAATGGAAGTTATTTCGAGCAAACCGCTCTTTGGAACCGAAAGACTAAAAGCATGACTTTTTTTTCATGCTGTTTCCCAGGAATGGGAAACAAAAGTCTCTCTCTCTCTCTCTCTCTCTCTCTCTCTCTCTCTCTCTCTCTCTCTCTCTCTCTCTCTCTCTTTGGTGTCTTCAGTTTTCTTTCAGTTTAAATATTCCCAGTTTTTTTATTTAGTTTAGCTTTTATTCTTCAATTTCAGAAATGTTCACTGTTTGACATCATTAATGAGACTTAATTTTAGGAATAGTGCCTCTTTTGGCATCGTGCAAATGTTGAGTTTGTATTACAAAGGACCCCTCCCCACCCCCCGGGTACCTCGCACAGGATTGCATGGAGTGATAGAGGCTATTCCTATTTCCAGTGTAATTTTTCTTTTACTGGATTATCGTTCTTCCTTCCTTTCTTTTCTGTTGCTCCCGTCCGTAGTGTTGTTTGCTTTCCGATTGTTATATACATTGGTTTGTATACTTAAGTATACATGGAGGCATCTTGAAGGGTAAAGAACCTCTCATGCACGTATAAGATGTGGAATAATGTTGTGGAAATGTCCTGCACAAATGCTCATCCTTGATGCATCAGTTAAAGAATGATTGTCAGTGAATTTCGACTACTCCTTTTTTGGAGTTACTCTTGCGTTAAAGTGAACGGCCATTTTATATATATATATATATATATATATATATATATATGTATATATATATATATATAGATATATATATATATATATATATATATATATATATAGATATATATATGATATTATATATATATACACAAACATATAAATATATATATATATATATAATATATATATATATATATATATATATATTATATATATATATATATATATATAGATAGATAGTATATGCACACACACTACTCACCATTGATGCCCTTATTCTCTGTTTTTTATGAAAAATGGCGTTTGTTTTTGGGGAAACGTCCCAGCTCTTGATGGCCCCGGAGTTCTGGTGATGAAAAACCGCGCTTTTCTTGGAAACTGTTAAAAAGTTTGCCTCGAAAAACTGCAAACTTTCAGAGCTGATATCGTTTTGCCCCCTTTTTTTGTGGAGGGAGGTGGGTGGAGTTTTCTACTGCTCGTGTTAGTCTTCTCTATTCCATCTATTCACGTTGTGTCCGTTGTTATCATGTTACATTTCCTGTCTCTTTTGTTTTTCTTTTCGCAACCTAAGCCAGTGATTCCCAACCAGGGATCCGTGGACTTCTGGGGTTCCTCATTCCATCATCAGGGGTTCGCAAGAAGTCTTGAAATAAATATGTATTGCAAATGGCGCTGATCTGAATATACACAGATCAAATAGCAGTGGTAGATATTATATGATTTATATTAAGTAAATATATATATATATATATTATATATATATATATATATAAATATATATATATATATATATATATATATATATATATATATATAAATAGAGAGAGAGAGAGAGAGAGAGAGAGAGAGAGAGAGAGAGAGAGAGAGAGCATAATATGTCTTCCATATCGAAATGTTGTCTTTTCCCTCGTTGCTTTTCTCTTGATTTATTTTCTTATATTTTTCGGGTCTGGGCTACTTTGGCATTTGGTTGTTGATGCCATTGGCCTTCATTCTCACATCATTCCTCAACCCCCTCTCCCCCATTTTCCACCCCAAGCAAAACAATTTTAATCTCAATTATTGTTTCCTCTGCCTCGTATCGTTCAAACATAATTTCCCTTAACGTCTTTCGCTTATCATTTGTCTTTTGGGACCACTATCTCGTTTACGTTTACCCCCCAAAAAACAGTTTTTCTTGAACAGTTCATATAGTTTATTGTATAGCTGAAGCTTGACGCCCTCTTTGGAGTGACCGCGTGATGACATCCTTTTTCTTATGGACTGGAAGTTGAGGGGGCGGGGGCGTTGCCTTTTTTTTTTTTTTTGCGGGAAGGGGGGTGGGGTGGGGGTGTTGGTTGTTTGGGCAGTGGTACGGGATATTCAGTATCCCGGAGGTAGGAAAGGACTGTGGGCAGTGGGAGGGGGAGGGGGTTGTTGTCGGAAAGAGGATGCCAAGCTTCGAAGAACTTTCATGTAGCGATTTTCCTGTAGCTGTTTATTGTCGCTACAAAAGTTTTCTTCAGAGATTTCTTTTGACTGTTTTTCTTAATGGACTGTAAAGGGAGCGGTTCTATAGTAGTTCTTGTGTAGTACTTATCGTGAGAATGATGTATCGGGATAAAATGTTGGTTATAGTAACTTGTGTGGAATGTTTATTTGTTTTTTGAAATATAGAAATTATATATTATACCTATATATATATATATATATATATATATATATATATATATATATATATATATATATATATATATATATATATATATATATATATATATATATATATATATATATATATATATATATATATATATATGAATAACTTGATCACGATGTATATGAAACGTGATGCTATGTATAAAATAAAGGTTTTTGCCACGGAGGAAAATGAAAGGCGAGAGAGCCAAGAACTTTCGGTCTAACACGATCCTTTACTGTGGCTGATTGCAATAAAACCTCCATTTGGAGGCCATATGTACAGCAGAGTCATTATCAGCTTATATGTCTCCTAGGCACTGAAGCGTTTATTAGTTGTATTTCCCCTTCGGGGATATTCCGAATTAGAGCGAATTGGACTTTAAAACGATATTTGTAGCTTAATGTTCATAAGTATAAAAATCTCACGGTGTGTATGATATAAAAAACACATACATACATACATATATATATATATATATATATATATATATATATATATATATATATATATATATATATATATATATATATACACACACACACACACACTATATATATATATATATATATATATATATATATATATATATATATATATATATATATATATATATATATATATTATATATATATATATTCGATCTTGCTCGTGTATCCACGGAAATTTTACCCATTTCTCGAATGAAACTTTCCATATCCAATTGCAAAGCATTTTTATATCGATTATTAAGGATATCACAATGAACACTCAATTGCAGGTTGCAGATTTGTTTATTTACAAGTGTTTTATGAGGAACATTTACGTAAATATTAACTTAGGTATATAATAGGTCTCACAATTAAAGTTTTCTCAAGCAGTCAATTATTTAAGTTAATCAAATACCATGCATGTTGCAAAATGCCGTTATATTTAGATTAAGGAAAGTAACAATTTAAATCATGATATGGGTAGTAGCCATTTCCAATTCAACGAAGCGTAAAGCGCCCTTTTAAAACTTCTAAAAGGGAGCAACGAAATGAAAACTCGTATCTTTCGTAAAACGGAAAATGAAGTAACCGGGGACGGCCAGATATCCTCGGTATTCTGTGTCATTATTTTATTCATTTTCCTTCAGAGATAGTCTCTCTCTCTCTCTCTCATCTCCTCGTCTCTCTCTTCTCTCTCTCTCTCGTCCTCTCTCTCTTCTCTCTCTCTCTCTCTTTTGTAGTAGCCATCTTGCTTGGTGAGACGTACCCGCGTGAAGTCACAATAATCAACAGATATCACAAGTTTAACATACGACTAGAATTTGAGAAATATCTAGAAGTGTTCGTGAACTATCGGTGATAAGATTAGTGGTGAAAATAGTAGGATAAAGCGTCTTCTAAGTTAGTTTATCAAGTGTAATACTATAAATCAGAACAAGATGGCAGTAAGTTCCAACTGCGGGAAAAGGTGGCGTAATTTGGCGTGTTTAGCAGATTCACAATACGATGAGGTAGCAGGAAGGGAACTGGCATTTCTCATCTATGAAATCAGCAACAGTCATAACCAAAAAGATACAAAAGCATTCATAGATATATTAGAAGGATACAATCCTTCAAACTGGAACAAATCTAATGAAAACATCTTGAAAATAATTGAAGAAGTTCCAAATAAAATCCAAGTGGTCAAGAGACTCATAAAGAAAATATACATAAACCAACATATTCCGACAAAGAAAATGAAATAAAGGTGAATCTTGTGAATATACTATTGATGCATTAGGAAAAAGAATGCCAAAAGCATGCAAACTGTGTAAGGTTTGGTATAGCATAGTCAATCCACAAAACCTAATCAGAAAATGTCTGCATGCAACATTCCGACCCATCCACAGTGTGCTGAGGTAATACAAGATTTGAGAAAAGATACAAGAATTTTTTGTTCAACATGTCTATCATGGATAGACAATGTTATTAAATCAAGTTATTGAATGTACAAATAGTTGAGGATGAAGAAGAAGAGGAAGAGGAAGAAGAAGAAGAAAAAGAAGAAGAGGAAAACGGAAGAGAAGTAAACAAAAATGAAATGGACAGAAAAAAATAAGGAAAACAAAGAACAAGATAAAGTATGGATGCAGAGATACTCATTGATACTACATATGAGGCAATAAAGCAGCATACCTACGAAGAAATAAATTACGATATGACAACAGAAAAAGCAAATCCCGAAGAGGCTCTACCCAGATCTATACAATGACGGGAAAGAGGAAAAAATAGACAAGAAAGACAAATCTGCAACCTTTTGAAAAGAGGGAATTGCAGATTTGGAGAAAGATGTTACTACAAACATCCTAAGATATGTCAAAACTATGAAATATATGGTAAATGTGCATACTTAGATGGATATGGGGATGATTGCAGAGGATCTGCATCCAAAAATATGTAAAAACCTAAAAGAAGGAAAAGGATGTAAGTTCGACAAAAAATGCAAATATATGCACCCTGTAGCCATGAATCATAATCAAATAAATAACCAACCAAGTGAATAAAATCCAAAATAAGAAAGAAACAAATAAAGAGAGAAATCAAGAATATCAGGTAAAAGAGAAAAGCAAACCACCAATGAGATATGCAGAGGTGTCAGCAAAAAATTTCAAAGCATCAGCTCCGAAATTCTACTCAAGAGATAATAACTGTATTTATTATGCAAGAGGATATTGCAGAGAAACGAGAAAATTGCAGATTCAGACACAAAATTATAATTATGATGAAGGAAGATCAAATATTATGGAAAAGTTGGATTTTTTAATGTCAGAATTTCTGGAAATGAAAAAAAAGAACAACATACCAGAACAGGAAAGAGACATGGGAAAATCCTTATTACATCAGTATTAAATGAAGGAGAAAACACGCAAACCATCATAGTGATGAATGCGCAGGGTTTAGTTACGAGTAACTCAAAAAGAAAAATAGAGTACTTAGAAGAACTAACCCAAAATGAAAAGAAAATAGATATAATGAATATAAGTGAAACCTGGTATTCCCAAGAGACTGGGAATGATGATCAAATAAAAGGGTTCCAAACTTATAGATCAGATAGAAAAATAGGAATCAAGGGGGAACCGCAATATATGGAAAGACAAAAACAAGGAAAAATATATGAGAAATATAGTAACTCAGAATGTGAACTAATAGCGATAGAATTTGAATCTGAAAAATTGATGAACATAGTAATATATAGACCTCCTAATACTAAAGAGTTTGACATAATAATTGAAAAATTGGATGATATATGTAGAAATCACAAGGACTGGACTATTCTCCTATCTGGTGACTTCAACTTTCCTTTCGTAGAATGGAAAGAACGAATAGGAGATTGTGGTGTACTTACATATAAAAAGAGAGTATAGTAGTGCAGAAGATAAGAGGCAATTTGAAAAGCTATTAGATATGCTACTAGAATACAACATTCAACAAATAAATCACCTGCCAACAAGAAAGGAAAATACTTTAGACCTAGTATTTGTGAACGAGATGAATTATGTTAAAGAAATAATAGTTTATAATGCGAGTATTTCAGACCATAATGTCATAGAATTAACAGTTCATTCCAAAGCAAGTGAAAATAGAGATAAGCAAGAAATGAAAAAAGTGGGAAGGATATGGAAAATACAACTTCTACAGTAAAAATATAAAATGGTCAGAAAATAATGAAGAATTAAACAAAGATTGGGATAACATTTTCGTAAGTGATGACATAAGGGTAAATACGGAGATATTATATAAAATATTGGAGATAATATGGAAAAAATATATACGAAGAAGAAAAGTAAACATCATTCATGCATACCAAGAGACAGAAGGATCTTGTTCCAGAAAATCAGAAAGTGGAAAAAAAGGTCTTGCAAAAGAAAAAAATGCATGGAAGTTATAGAACTAAAAAGTAAGATAGAAAATGCAGAACAAAAGATTATACAATCAAAAGAAAATGAAAAACGGGACTTGGAAGAAAAAACCCTATTAAATATCAAGCAAAACCCCAAACTATTATACTCATATGCGAAAGAAGATGAATAAAAGAAGAATAGAATAGGCCCTCTGAGAATTGAAGGGAGAGTTAAACGAATGAAAAAAAGGAAATTTGCAACATACTGGCAGAACGATATAAGAGAGAATTACACCCCTAGAATAGATAATGAAGATAATGATATATGAAGATAAGAATAGATGAAAATAGTGAATATTTAGCTGACATAGATATTAATGAAGCTGATATTGTGGCAGGCTATTAATGAAATTAAAAATGGAGCTGCTGCAGGGCCTGATGGAATTCCTGCTATTTTGTTAAAGAAAGTAGTTCATTCTATCGCAAAAGCCACTTGCAATATTATTAAGACAAAGTGTAGATACAGGCAAGATATATGATGAGCACAAATTAGCATATATTACCCCTACTTTCAAAAGTGGATCAAGACTAGAGGCAAGTAATTATAGGCCTGTGAGTCTAAAACTCACATATTATGAAAGTGTATGAAAGGTAATGAGAAAAAATATATGAACATTTAATAAAAAATATTTGTTTAATAAAGGACAACATGGTTTCGTACCCGGAAAAAGTACACAAACCCAACTGTTAGTCCACCGTGAAAACATATTCAAAAATATGAAAAGCGGAAATGAAACAAGATGTGGTTTATTTAGACTTTGCAAAAGCTTTTGATAAAGTAGACCATAATATATTAGCGAAGAAAATTAGAAAACACAATATCGTGGATAAAGTAGGAAGATGGTTAAAAGAATTTTTACACAACAGAAAACAGATAGTTATTGCAAACGACGAGAATCGGATGAAGCCAGGTAATATCCGGTGTGCCGCAAGGTACGGTGTTAGCTGCAATACTGTTTGTTATTATGATTGAGACATAGACAATAATGTTAAGGATTCGGTAGTGAGTAGTTTCGCAGATGACACAAGAATGAAAGTAGAGAAATTACTTGTGATGAAGATAGGAACGCTCTACAAAAGAGACCTTAAAACAAAGTATATGATTGGGGCAGAGGTAATAGGATGGTATTTAACTCTGATAAATTTGAATCAATAAATTATGGAGACAGAGAAAGAAAGCTATATGCATATAAGGGACCTAATAATGAGACCATCACAAATAAGGAAGCAGTTAAAGACCTTGGTGTGATGATGAATAGGAACATGTTATGCAATGATCAAATAGCAACTCTGTTGGCAAAATGTAAAGCAAAAATGGGAATGTTGTTACGGCACTTCAAAACAAGAAAAGCTGAACACATGATTATGCTTTATAAAACATATGTTCGTAGTCCACTTGAATATTGCAATATGATATGGTACCCCACTATCAAAAGGATATTGCACAAATAGAGAGTGTACAAAGGTCCTTTACAGCTAGAATAGAAGAAGTTAAGGACCTAGACTACTGGGAAAGACTACAATTCTTAAAAATTATATAGTCTAGAAAGGAGAAAGAGAACGCTACATGATAATTCAGGCATGGAAACAGATAAGGAATAGCAGAAAATATCATGGAACTAAAAATATCAGAAAGAGCAAGCAGAGGTAGATTAATAGTGCCCAAAACTATACCAGGAAAAATAAGGAAAGCACACAGGACATTAATCCACTACGCACCAGCATCGATAATGCAGCGTCTATTCAATGCGTTGCCAGCTCATCTGAGGAATATATCAGGAGTGAGCGTAGATGTGTTAAGAATAAGCTCGACAAAATATCTAAACTGCATCCCAGACCATCCAAGATTGGAAGATGCAAAATATACCGGAAGATGTACTAGCAACTCTCTGGTAGACACTAGAGGTGCCTCACACTGAGGGACCTGGGGCAACCCGAACAAGATGTAAGGTCTGTAAGGTCTGTAAGGTCTGTAGAAAACTCCCATTCTTTTACCTCTCCCGTTATTTGGAGATAACCCCAGTTCTATTCCCTGTCCTATTCTTCATTCTTCGAGGCTTAGCTGGAATAGGGCGTCTGTCAAACAACGATATCCCCAGAAAAATCTCATTTGTAATCCCGAAGATATCTCGAGTCGTCTATCCCGTAATTAACGAGCGTTTGGATAAACCCAGCATCCCTCTCCGCCTTCATCTCAAAGCACAGCATCCTCTCTTTCTCTCTCTCTCTTTCTCCTTTATCTAGACTTTTGACATCTCGTATAATCCATCTTTCTTAAGCCTTGTTTTGGTTCTAGGATTTTTCGCTTCGCCTTGACTTGGGGAATGATTTGTTGGAGCAGGGGATTCTCTCCTACTTGGGGAATGATGATTTGAGGGACCTTCACCCACCCCTCCCCCCTTCCCCACCACGTCCCTTTGGGACTGATCTGGCATGGATCTGGCAAAGAGGTTTTCCCCTCGATCCGTCTCCCGAAAAGTGTTGTCAAAATATCAGGCTTCTTCCGGGGCGTCTGGTTGAGTCTGTCTGTGAGATAACTATTGCTTATGCTTCGGTAATCTTCTGGTGGATGTGTTTGGTCCTTGTTATTATGTTTTTTTTTTTATTCTTATTCTTTTATCGAAATGACTGTCAACTTACTTGGTAGCTTTTCACAGGGTAGGATGCGGAAGAGGAGAGTTTAATAATATGAATATGCAGATGAATAATATTCAAACAAATGTACACATTAGCTAACAGCGTGGTTGAACTAATCAAAAAGATTGAAGCCAAATGGCATGGTGCCTCAAAATTGCATTTTCTAAAGAAGGCAAAACCTCTTTCTTCTTTTTCGTAAATGCGAGCGCATTTTGGTAAATGGAGACATGTTTATTGTATGTTCTTATATTCATTTTTTTTTTCAAGATGTGACGTAGAATTGCATTTATTTATGAATAACTGAGTATGTTGCTTCGCAGCAGAGGCATTTATTTAAAGTGTGTTTAATATTATCTTGAATGCAAATCATATGTAATTGGATTATGCTGAAAATGTTGAGCATTAATTGCAATGAGTTTAACTCGAGTTAGCTGGTATTAATGGCTTCAAATCTGTTGAAGATATTTACTAAGTAGTTAGTTTGTTGTCTTGTTTTTGACAAATTAATTTTAAAAATTTTAAAAACTCTTTAGAATAATAATTATGATAAACTAATATACTTGATATCTTTATAATGAATCACTTTTGGAATACACACACGAACATTATATATTTATATATATACATTTGCGAAAACCCAGGAAAATAACATTCAGAATTTCAACGAGATGGTTATTCCTTCATCACTTTTGTGCCCCGAAAATGTGGGAACAATCATCTGACTTATTTTCGTGTGGTTTTCGCTTGCACTAAATCATGTGCATCTCTGTCATTTTATGAGCGCGCGCGCACACACACACACACACACACACACACACACACACACACACACACACACACCACACACACACACATATATATATATATATATATATATATATATATATATATATATATATATATATATATATATATATATATATATATGTATGTATGTATATATACACTGTGTGTGTGTGTGTGTAAATCAAGATTTGAGTAAATGAGATGCTTATGCAAAAATCGCCCAATTTTAATGAAGTCTCGCATCTGTGGCCTTTTTTTTTTTACCGTAATCTTTTTTGCACACAGTTTGTTGAAGTTTTAGTTAATGATTTTAAACAGTGATTTGAATAGACGAGAAATGAGGACAGCTGTTGCACCTGCGTTTTTGCAGAAAGCATTTTCTTTTCAGCGAATGAATGACTTCATCGTTGAGAAATTAAACTCATTCATGCTGAAGAAATAAACGTAGGATCAATGGATAAACTCTTTTCATGGAAGGATATCACCAAATTTAATCAGGATTTCGTACAGAGGAACTGTTTATTTTTTGTCTCTCAGTAAATACATTGCGGAAGCGTTAGAAATGGACAGGTCTGGATTAAATGATGAAGATTTGACATGCTTGCTAATTTTATAAGTTTTCTTACAACTTTTCAATCATGGAGATAGGAAAAACAGCGCGATTATGGTTTGGCATTAATATCTAGTACCCAGTGGTCTTGTATTTTATTTTGAAAATATGAAAACCATTGGGCTTTTTATTTGTGCTTTAATAGCTTAGGGCATCGCAGCAGGCCTGCTGTTCAGCATGCCCAGCAACTAAGTATGAAATTCACGCCACTTGCAGTCTCGTAGTTTAGCATGAAACTAGGAAGCCCGATTTGCTTGTCCCGTATGAGAAGTTCATTGCAGTTTGTCTTGAAACTATGTAGTTCAGTGTTTTCATAACCCGCTACCCATACATAGAAATGCAAAGTTTAATTTCGTACTATTTATTCATATGAATTGTTCGACTATTCGCTGTTGCACACTCGGCGTCGATGCCTATAGTGATTTTGACTGCAGATTTCGCAAACTAACCAATCACTCTGTACAGCCTTTGGATTCAAGGGGGGGGGGGGATGCGCATCCCGGAATATTTCTATGCTCGTCGATTCCGCTTCTGATTGCTCGCCGGAATTCTCTTGTTTCCGGAGCGTTCTTTTGTTTTGTTGTGATGGTTTTTTGATTAACGTTTTTAGGGAAAGTTGGAATTGGGCAATCTGTATACTTCCGGGGCGGAGGATTCACCGGGCCATATTGTTTGTTGTTTTTATGACTGTGTTTTATTAGCAAGTATAACTCTGCCCTCATTGTGGAGTTGTTGTTCTTTGAGCGTGGGAAGTTAAGGTAATTTAGAAGATCGAAGCCTAGGAATTGGAAATGCAAAAGGATATGGTGTTGGCGTACCACCTCGATGGCCGCGAGTTCGATTCTCGGACATTCCATTGACGTGTCAGAAATGTGTATTTCTAGTGATAAAAGTTCACTCTCGACGTGGTTCGGAAGTCACGTAAAGCCGTTGGTCCCGTTGCTGAATAACCACTAGTTCCATGCAACGTAAAAACACCATTCAAACAAAACAAGACAAACAAAAGGACCATGATAGGGGAAAATAATTTCCAAACTTCCACGTGTTTGTTAACGCAAAACAATTTTTGTATTTTAATCATTTACTTTCATTTTATTTATGTATTAATATTTCATTTTTCTTCTTTTCTAATAACTAATCTCTTCTTTCTGTATTTCCCATTACCTTTTGTTACGTCTTTTAAATGAGTACCATATTCGTGGAAGCTTGAATTTCAAGTCAATTCCTCATGCGCTTGTTCCATATGAATAGGGTTTATCTGAATGATAATAATAATAATAATAATAATAATAATAATAATAATAATAATAATAATAATAATAATAGATCTAAACCAATTAAAGTTAACTCTGGTCCAGCAAAACGGCCAAAATCGCATAATGGATTGCTATCAATCTTTTCATTTGTCAATTGAAGTTGAGTATTGTTACGCCTTGGTTTGTGATTTCCATATGCACAGTAGATCATGTTATTTGTATACAGTTGGTTGAAACCAAAGAGTCTTTCCGCTCTGAATAAATATCTGGAAAACGATACGAGTGAAGTAAACAGAATTTCTTCAGTTTTAAAATGTATATCATTGTATAGTTTTTGTTACTTTTACTATAAAAATGGTCGATGGTAGTAAAATAATTTTGTTATCGTCATTGCTATATCTTTTTTCACATTCGACACTTTTCGGAACTTTTTACCTCCCTAAGGAGAGAGAGAGAGAGAGAGAGAGAGAGAGAGAGAGAGAGAGAGAGAGAGGCCAAGCAAGCACAGTAAATTAACGTTGGCAAAAGCGCGAGATTTAAGAGCGTCTCCCGTCATATTCCTTCGAAAATGGCTTTCTCCCGACGCGAACAGTAAATCTCTCTCTCTCTCTCTCTCTCTCTCTCTCTCTCTCTCTCTCTCTCTCTCTCTCTCTCTCTCTCTCTCTCACATAAATCACTGTTCTTATCTTAGTCTTCCGCCTGTGACGAATCTATCTCTCACAGTGTTCTTTCTCTTGTGAGGAGGTCATTTGTGAAGCCCTCAGGTACCTGGGACGTTTTTTTAGAACAATAGTTTATTTTTCGAAATGTATCGCATAATTTAGTCATACCTTTAAATTTCATGAGCTGTAGAGGAGACACTTTTTATTTCATTACAAATTATGTTTCCCTAATCACCCTTATCCCTTTATTTGTTAATTAGCGATTGAATTCGTGGTATATATTTCATTATATTATGTACATTTTGGGAATTCTTTCTAGAACTACGACTGTTAGTCATTCACATTTATACATGTTTAAGTTACAACACAGACGTATATATGAGCTAGTTAAAGGCGTTTATTCGCGGTCCTACATTGACTTGTCTTTGAATAGCTAAATGGACTGATGAGGCAAACGTTCATTTGTTCATAATATTGATATTTAAGTTAAGCTATTTAAATGCAACCATTCAAACTACTTACTTTGTTATGCTGAAGTAGTTATTCTTCTGTGGTGAATTTTATTTTTATGAATTACACTTCTAGATTCCCCTTCTTCCCAATTTTTTTTTTATTTCTCACTCATCTAAAAAGTAAATCAACTTATTCAACAAATAGAGTTAATGTTGATTCACTAGTTTTGTGTTTATGAAAATAATTTTATTAAGTTATTCAGATTTAATGTCTGAAGGAAATCAAACTGTATACGTAATATTTTTGAGCAGTTTCTTTTATGTTTGAAATTAAGTTGATATGGCGAGCAACTACGTGCAAGCGTGTATGCGTTTGTGTGTGAAAGCAGTTTTATAAGAATATTTAAATTTAAGGTCATACAAAATGAAACTCAATTTAATTCGAGAATTTGGTGAGCATTGTCTTACTGTTTGTGAAAATAGTTTTATATGATGTTTAAATCCATTTTCTGTAAAGTAAAACAATTATGTAAAGGAAATTTTTGTGAGGAGTTTCTTATGTGTGTGTGTGTGTGTGTGTGTGTGTGTATCTGTAAAAGTTTTGTATGGATAAAGGGAAACAAGACTTTTTACGATGTTTTTGTGAACAGTTTGTTACCGGCGAACGTAATTTCATAAAGATGTTTAGATTTAAATTCAATAAAAGGAGACGAAAGTTTCATACGAGGTTTTTGTTAGCATATTCTGTCTGTGCAAAGTGTTTGACAAGGCTGCTTCTTGTGCTTATTTGCTAATTTCAAAGCCCGGATAAATAGGGAGGGTTGGAGTCAGGAAGGGCATCTGTCCTTAAAATACTGCGAATAGGACTTATGAAATGAACCGTTCCGTGAATTTGAAAAACAGCTGGAAGAGGATTATTGAAAAGAGCGACCCCCGACTAGGGATTAAGCTGAAAAAAAAATTGGGTATGTGTGTGTGTGCGTAATAGGTTTGTAAGCCCATGAAGGTCAGTGCGGGCTTCCAAATACCTACAGGTTAGTTAGCCCACATGAACCAGGGTTTTCACCCACACATTCAGGTATGTTTGTGTTCCGTGCATGTCAAGATAATCGTACAGAGTAAAAGGAAACAAAACACTATCCGAAATTATCGTGAGTACTAAGTCTCAGTTTGTGGAAGCAGTTTTAGAGGGGAAGATGAATAACGAGAAGCTAAACTTTATATGAAGTTTATGAGAGAAGTTTGTGTGTGAAACTATTCGTATAATGATATTCAGTTGTAATGTCTGTTAAAGAAAATAAACTCGGAAGGAGATTTTTGTAAATAATTTTTGTGTGAAACCTTGCACGAGATTTCTAAGAGCAGTTTTTCGTGTGTATACTTCAGGTCAGTGAGTGGAGTCGAGACTATACAAGATTTTTGCTATCTGGTTCTTGTGTTAGTATACGTGCGTGTATCTGTAAAACTAGTTTTATAAGGATGATTAAATTGAAAGTCATTGAAAGAGGACAAAATGTAATAAGAGACTTAAATAGTGTTGTCGTATGTTGTTGCGTAAATCTAATAAATCTCCGTACTTGGTTTTTACATAAATTGTCGTCTGCGTAAAAACTGGTTTTGTAAGGCTATTTAAATCCAAGGTAATTAAAACGAGAAAAACCTTTAATGTGCGGGAGAAACATTGAGGGAGAAAAACGTTAGTCAAATGAAGAAAGAAAGAGACTGAGAAGAAAATATCTTATATTGTGTATGTGAGCCTTGTGGATGTATGTGTATGTAAGTTTGTGTATGTGTGTGCCGTTGATGTAATAACATATCGAATACGTGACTGATTTAGTGAACTTGCGATGGAAAACTACAGGCAAGTCAAAGGGAAGGAGGAAACTGTAGGAAATAATACATAGATATTCTCTCTCTCTCTCTCTCTCTCTCTCTCTCTCTCTCTCTCTCTCTCTCTCTCTCTCTCTCTCTAAAACACACACACGGCTGTCAAAGTGAAACACATCCCATGTTCGGAATGGAGGCATATAAATATAATACATAAAACCATTCATCCCCGCGTATCGCAGGTTGAACCTCCCGACGTGTTCCGTAAGAGTGTATTTATAATAAAAAAAAAAAAAAGTGGTTTCTGCCATTCGGGTAGGAGAAGGAGAAGGAGAAGAAATAGGAAGCCCCGTGCATAAGAAAATAGTCAGGGATGAGAGTAGAGTAAGGCAAATATCGAAGGGGAGCTGATGGAAGACTTGTGTTCAGGTGTGCTGGAATCGGTGGGGGTATTTAAGTATTGGGGTTTTTGATAAGCTGAGAGATTTTAAATGTTTATTTTTGAATAATGACTAGAAGTGGGTAATGTCTAGAATACAGGGAGTGTAATTCTATATATAGGTATAATATATATACTATATATATATATACTAGATATATATATATATATATATTAGATATATATATAAATATATACTATATATATGGAAAAAATAAATATATAAATCCGAGGCTAGAGCGAATTAGATTTCAAAGGACATCTGTAGTTCGATATATGTATATGAATCACGGTAATGTGATACTTATTATATATATATATATATATATATATATATATAATACATACATTATATATATATATATATAGATATATATATATATATATATATATATTATATATATATATATCTCAGAATCTACTGGTCAGTTTTTTAGCAGATACATATGTAGTTAGGAGGGCATTGTGGCTGTTACAATTACATATACTATACATATATGTACGTATATATATGTGTGTGTACCTATGTATGTATGTATAGTATGATATAATATATATAGTAGTATGTAGTGTGTGTTATATATATATATATATATATATATATATATGATATATCTATAGTAATATATATATATATATTGTGTGTATATATATTATATATAATTAGGATTTTGCAGGATTTTGAGTGTATCAAATACCGTATATAAATATATAAAATATGCAGAATGCATCATGTAGCTCTGGATTTTACGTGGAGTATATAAGGGTATTGCATTTCTGCCCTTCTATTTTAAAAAGCTGTATTGACCACGATACTTTCCTCATTTTCATATTAGTTTTTAAAAATAATATTTTAGGTATTTTTATGCTATATTTTTATGATTTACATGAATGTTTTTCGCTACACAGACAAATTTATTTTGATTTTTAACTGGGGAAGTAGAGTGTACAACCACAAGTTGTGAGAGGGATTATGATGAGGAGGTTTCTTGTATTGTTATTGTTATCATTGTTGTTATTAGCTTGATCCTTGTGTAATCCTCCTCATATAGGGGAGGGGGGATGGGGTAGTGCTGTCATTGCACTAATTGCCCCGGGGTGCCACTGTAGGCACTTACTTCAGATTCTTTGTCAGGGCCCCTTCTGGCCCCTAAGCTGCCAACCCTCTTTCATTCCATTCCTTTTACTGTAACCTTATTTATATTCTCTCCTCTTACTTTCCACCCTATCGTAACAATCGATTCATAGTGCAACGTGAGAGATTTTCCTCCTGGTAAACCTTTCAAACATTTTTACTGTCAGTTTCCGTTTCACCGCTGAATGACCTCTTAGATTCCCAGCGCTTGGCCCTTGGCTTAGATTCTATATTCTATTGTATATAATCACTTTTGGAATCCTGGGTAAGTTTTATTATGTTGGTAAATATTAAATTTGTAAATGATAGTAAAATTATATCAGTAAAATTATATCCCTAAATGGATTTGTGTCCCTTGAGTAGAAGGTAAAGAGAAACATTCTGTTTAATCTAAAATCGTTCAGGGAATGGAGGAAGGAATAGTTAGCAATTATGGTGCATTTGTATGCAGAGTTAATCTTGGTTGGAAATGCATTTTGCTTTCACTGTGCTGCATTGGAGAGTTTAAAGATACTCTTTTTATTTGGTATTCTACAATACGTAGACTTGATTTATTTAGTATATTGTATTTGTATGCAGATTTAATCTTGGAAATGCATTTTGCTTTAATTGTGCTGCATTGCAGAATTTAAAGATACTATTTTTACTCGGTGATTTACAATAAATAGACTTAATTTATTTAGTATTGTGTTAGCTCTTTCTCTCTCATATATATATATTATATATATATATATATATATATATATATATATATATATATATATATATATATATATATATAATATATATATATATATACACACACACACACACACACACACACACACACACACACACACACACACACACACACACAGATTTACCCCGTGGAGAATGAAACGCCGGTCATAAGTCCAGACTGGTTTCGTCTTGTGTCGGAGACATCTTCAAGTGGACTGATAAATATTGGTATGAATTGACAGTAAATAGGCTTGAGTAACAGTGCAATACGAACATACAGACGGCTGGAAACCAAACAAGCACACCTAACAAGTTGTGAAAAATGAGAGAGAAATGCAGTAGAAGCTCGGTATGTATAAAACGCGAAGGTATGTATAAAGTCGAAGGTATGTATAACGCGAAGGTATGTACGTACTAACTTGAAGGTATGTATAAACTCGAAGGTATGTATATTACTCGATCCGTAATTATCCAAAGAAATGTGTATAATGAAGTAGATTTAAAGGAAAATAGTTGACCTGGGATGAGAGCGCAGGTGTGAGCCATCCCCTTAGATAAACAAGATTAGTAATAGAGTACTGACTGACTGACCGACCTCAGACGCTAACGAGTTTACTTCCTCTATATTTTTCCCCAACTTCTCAGTTTCGAATATTTGGTTTCCGACCGTGTGTGTATGTTTGTTGTGTACTCTCTCTCCAGCATTTTACTTTTAATGACTCTCGCTATGTATCACTCCTCTTGAAGATGTCTTATGTTAATATATATATATAATATATATATAGAATATATATATATATATATATTTATATAATATATATATATATATATATAAATATATATTTGGTAATAGCCTGAGCCATTTCATTTTTGAACGGGACATAATTTATAGTATAGCCAACAAAGTTTAATCATTAATATCACACCACACGCAAGCACACACAACACACACACACACACACACACACACACACACACACATATATATATATATATATTATATATATATATATATATATATATATGTATATATGTATGTATATAGTGCTGTAAATGAGGAACTTCTTGTTGTTGTCTGTCTGAATACAATCTAGTGAGACTCAAAATTCTGTTGAATTTGGTTAAGAGGGTTGATTAATGCCGTGGGAAATGTTATGTTAAGGAAGGAAACCGTTTGCTGATACTTTTTTGGAGAGAGAGAAAATGACGATGACGATAAGACGACATTGACAGTAGAGAGAGAGAGAGAGAGAGAGAGAGAGAGAGAGAGAGAGAGAGAGAGAGAGAGGTGAAAAGCTAAGTACAGCCGCAAACAAAAATCACACACACTGGCGATCGTTGCAATCCCTAAGGATTTCCGTCCTCTCAACTTGGTGTCCTGCAGCGAAGCGCAAGTCCTTCAATTAGAGAGCTCTTTGTCAATACTCCTTTTCCGTCACCTCCCGTTGTTATTGTTGGTGTGGAATAAGTCGACGAAAAATATTGGTGTTGTTTTTTCTTGTTCCAAATTTTTTGAAGGACTTTTTGTCATTTTTTGGTGAGTGTTAGATTATTATTATTATTATTATTATTTATTATTTATTGATTATTATTATTATTATTATTATTAATGAATTCAAAATCTTCGTGAAAAACAAATCTTGTTTTAATAAAAAGCCGCAATTTTATCCACAGACGAGGGACAAGCTCAAGTGTTCGAAATTCTTTGCTTTTGTATTTTACATAGTAATATATTAGTTTACTGCATATATGTGGATTTTATAACGCATTATTATTATTATTATTATTATTATTATTATTATTATTATTATTATTATTATTATTATTATTATTATTATTATTATTATTATTATTTGGTTTGTTATTTCTGTTGCTAAATATCCACGAAAACAAAAAACGCGTTGGCGATGTAAACAAAGAAATAATGAAAAAGCAACAAGGAGAGAAAAATGTATCTCGGAAACAGATGGAGAATTGCCCTATTGAATTTGCGGCCGACTATTGCAAGATATGAGAACGAGGATTGGAAAATATTGTTTTGCCGAAAAATTTTGGTTGTGACGTTATATTTTTCCTTTCCCCTCAGGTCAAACAGTGGGTCGGAAAATATAGTTTTGTGAGACCGATTTTTGGTTTATGTTTTTTTTTTAAGTTTTTCTCTAAATGTGGTTTCTGAGATATTGCTTTCTAGGAATATGCTCCGTGGGGGGGTTAGTGCCGCCAGTGCACCTCATGCGGTGCACTGTAGGCATTACATAGGGTTCTTTGTAGCGTCCCTTCGGCCTCTAGCTGCAACTCCTTTCAATCCTTTTACAGCACCTCCATTCATATTCTCCTTCTTTCAACTTTCTATCCACCTCTCATAACAATTGTATCATGATGCAACTGCGAGGTTTTCCTCCTGTTACACCTTTCAAACCTTTTCACTGTTAATATCCTTTTCACCGCTGAATGATCTCATAGGTCCCAGCGCTTGCTTTTGGCCTAAATTCTACATTCTATTCTATTCTATTCAAGGAATATTTGATGCATTGTAAAAGTGCCAGTTAGTAAGATTTCATTATATCGCCACATATTGACAGGGAGGTGCATCGAGGCAAGATTTATTGGGAATGTTTGGTTGTTCGAAAGGGTTGTGGCCATAAGAGAAAGTGTCTCTTTAGAGGGAGCTTGTGGGACTATGGCTCGATGTCTTGTTGTGATAGGTTAGTAACCTATAATAGGTTACCTGTTGCGGAATGAAATACGGAATACTCGTGGTGTTGGTCGCTTTCTTTTCAAAAAGATTAAATCCCGTCCTTTTACACAAAGCGAAAAACGTTTAATGGAATTTAAGTTGTGTTTGTCAACGTTTTAGCGAGACTCCCTCCATTGTTTGCAGAAATGTTCATCGGAGTAATTCATAAGTTTTGGTAAACGTTATTTCAGCTAGTCTGTCATAACAGTCTGGGAATTGAAGGTACCAAGCAGCTTTTTACATCGATGTTTATCCATTAAGTAAAATTGCTGAGAGAGAGAGAGAGAGAGAGAGAGAGAGAGAGAGAGAGAGAAGGAGCGCGGCTTATGTATGGAAATGAGTTGCTATACTATTATTATTGTAACCATACCTAATAATATGTTGGGCGACCTACAACTGAAGTACTTCATTCTACATATTTATATATGGTCAAGTGGTGAGCGCTTGGCTGGAAGCACATGGAGGTTTTTTCCTTTGCACAAAGGAAAATA
>NC_087215.1:27313553-27316690 GCF_015104395.2 Macrobrachium nipponense | reverse complement strand
CAATAAAGAATTCCTCGTTCGATACCATTTGGTTCCCAACACACCTCAGGATACACAAAACCCCCTACCCCACATATCCCCCCCACCCCCCCCCAAAAAAAAAATAATGACAGGAAGGCAGCATCTTACCTTCAACCCCGGCAACGAAAATGACTTAGATAATAGGCGAGCAAACAAGCGTGAGACAAAAACTATTTGTTTACCTTGATACAAATTGCCAGTTGTCTTACCAATACCGCTTTGATCGAACGCCTAACTTACTATCCCATAACTGGGGAAAATATATGCACGACCTTAAAAGATTGCGCGATAAATCAAAAAGTGATTGCATGCCAAGCACATCGTGACCCCAAAGCCAGCCACATAAACGCTCTCGCGGGCAGCCACTGCTATAATATTGGTATGGACAAAAGCTAAAAAAAAATAAACTTTTCTAATCAATAGGCAACTGTTATGACCAATATGACCAAAACTTTCTTCTTCATGCAAAGTCGATTAGGGAAGCATAAAAATAGTTTTCAAAGTCTGGTGCAGGTAAAAAATACAAATAAAATTAATTACTTCGCATTTACAGGGATTACTAATTTAATCTTACGAAATATCTACAGAATAAAAATTAATCAAGTTATTACATGTACATTATATGTAATACATATACATGCATATATATATATATATATATATATATATATATATATATATATATATATATATAAAGTATAAAAGGGCCCATTCAAAACACAGCTAAGGACTATATTTCGGTGGACTAACTTCCACCGTTATCAGTCCTTATACCAAAGTATTTTAATGAACCTTTTGTACTTGAGACATATACTACTTTAAACAAGAATCAAGATTATTATATATATATATATATATATATATATATATATATATATATATATATATATATATATATATATATATATATATATATATATATATATTTGTAACGAAGATACTCTGAAAGTAATAATTTCGATATTTAGATACGCGTCTTCCAGCCCAGGACTAAACTTCCTTGGCCGATACAAAGAGAGAGAGAGAGAGAGAAGAGAGAGAGAGAGAGAGAGAGAGAGAGAGAGAGAGAGAGAGAGAGAGAGAGAGGGGCTCCTAACGCTTAATCGTACCCGAACTTCTTGCGGCATTATTAAATTGTAGACGCGATATTACTGAAACTACTCATTGTTACAAAGTAATTTAAAACTAAAGATGAAAATTATTAAAAAGAAGAATAAATCCCCAAAACACTATACTTCTTTTCATTGAAAGGAAAATGCGAACACGTCTCACACGAGCACCTGCAGATAAGCTCAATATTGAAAAGCTCACTTCAACTCCATACAAAAGGGGAAGAGAGACTATTTGCAGAGAGAGAGAGAGAGAGAGAAGCGAGAGAGAGAGAGAGAGAGAAGAGAGAGAGAGGAGAGAGAGAGAGAGAAGAGAGAGAGGCTCCTAAAACGCTTAATCGTACCCGAACTTCTTGGCGGCCAATTATTAAATTGGTAGACATTTACTGAAACTACTCATTGTTCAAAAGATTTAAAACTAAAGATTAAAAATTAAAGAAGAAGAATATCCCCAAACACACTAATACTTCTTTTCATTGGAAAATTCAACACGTCTCACCAGCACCTGCAGATAACTCAAATATTGAAAAGCTCACTTCAACTCCATACAAAGAGGGAGACTATCAAGAGAGAGAGAGAGAGAGAGAGAGAGAGAGAGAGAATCCATAGATTGCTATGTTGGACAACTGGCAAATATGAAATGTAACAGATTTTGACAAATACGTCTTTTCAATCAAGATCTTGTTGGGGAAAAAAGGTATTCAAATGCACCAATATGTCAATTGACACGTGTTTATATATATATATATATATATATTGTTTTAATATATTATATACATTTCTGTATATATATGTATGAAATAGATAGAAGTTATATATCTATTAAGGGAGACTTCAAACCGCCATATTCAACAATCATCAACAAAAGCGAGGCAGTAAAAAAGTTCAATATCTGAAATTCTTCAGCCTCCTGAACAATCAACGGTGTTGACTGGAAGACTAGTATGATATAATAATAATTAACTTCGCGTGCAGGTGTTTAATAGTATCATAAAAATACTGAACATTCATGAACGTCAAAATAATTAGCCACAAAAGCAGTCGGAACACGGGCGAAATTTGAATATCAAAGCGTATTCATACAGGAAGGAAATTAATGAATCCTTACGTAAAATCTACTCTAGCTAGTTTTCAGGAATAAGAAGAGCAGCTGTTTTGAAAAATACTCAAAATGTGTATCTTAAATTTCCCGTAACGCGACCGTCTAAACGGGTTACCTTATACTGCAATGTTCATTTATATGCATAAAAACCAACATTTCTTATAAATCATACATGCTATCAACATACACATACATAACTACATAAATACAAACATACAGTATATATATATACTATATATATATATATATATATATATATATATGTATATATACATATATATATATATATTTATATATATATATATATTATATATATATATATATATATATATTATATATATATATTATAATATATTATATATATATATATATATATATATATATATATATATATATATATATATATATATATACGTGTATGAACATGGGAGTGGGGCAAGGGCAAATAGTTTTTCCTCTGAATTAAACTGTTCGAGTAAAACCCTATGTGCAATATATTTATATATTTATACATATGTACTTTCGCACACATAGCCACACAGACATTGAAATAACCCAGATTTTTCTACAACTGCATAAATAACTGCTCTCAAGAACAGCTTTTAGCTTTCACTGTCAAATATACTGCACCTATAACATGTATACTATGAGGGAGGGCAGAATAGAAAAGACACATCTTCATATCATACAAACTTGTCTCACGAGAGAGAGAGAGAGAGAGAGAGACACACACACACACAAACACACACACACACACACACACATATATATATATAATGTGTGTGTGTGTGTGTGTGTGTGTGTGTTGCATGAATGTATGAATATATAAATTTAAATAAAAAATCTGTGAAACATGTTTCTATTAAGTTTCCTGCGAGAGAGAGAGAGAGAGAGAGAGAGAGAGA